>NC_088400.1:57263025-57328025 GCF_034236695.1 Oncorhynchus nerka | reverse complement strand
CCTATATGACAGTGTTACTCCACAATACTAACCCATATGACAGTGTTACTCCACAATACTAACCTATAAGACAGTGTTACTCCACAATACTAACCCATATGACAGTGTTACTCCACAATACTAACCTATATGACAGTGTTACTCCACAATACTAACCTATATGACAGTGTTACTCCACAATACTAACCCATATGACAGTGTTACTCCACAATACTAACCCATATGACAGTGTTACTCCACAATACTAACCTATATGACAGTGTTACTCCACAATACTAACCCATATGACAGTGTTACTCCACAATACTAACCTAAATGACAGTGTTACTCCACAATACTAACCTATATGACAGTGTTACTCCACAATACTAACCTATATGACAGTGTTACTCCACAATACTAACCTATATGACAGTGTTACTCCACAATACTAACCTATATGACAGTGTTACTCCACAATACTAACCCATATGACAGTGTTACTCCACAATACTAACCTATATGACAGTGTTACTCCACAATACTAACCTATATAACAGTGTTACTCCACAATACTAACCTATATGACAGTGTTACTCCACAATACTAACCTATATGACAGTGTTACTCCATAATACTAACCTATATGACAGTGTTACTCCATAATACTAACCTATATGACAGTGTTACTCCACAATACTAACCTATATGACAGTGTTACTCCACAATACTAACCTATATGACAGTGTTACTCCACAATACTAACCTATAAGACAGTGTTACTCCACAATACTAACCTATATTTACATTTACATTTAAGTCATTTAGCAGACGCTCTTATCCAGAGCGACTTATGACAGTGTTACTCCACAATACTAACCTATATGACAGTGTTACTCCACAATACTAACCTATATGACAGTGAAAAGAATGAAGCCTGTATGAAATACAACTATTCCAAAACATGCATCCTGTTTGCAACAAGGCACTAAAGTAAAACAGTTAAAAAATGTGGTAAAGAAATGAACTTTATGCCCCGAATACAAAATGTTATGTTTGGGGCAAATCCAACACAAGTGAGTGCCGTTCTGAGTACCGGTCTTGATATTTTTAAGCATGGTGGTGGCTGCATCGACAAGGACTAGGGAGTTTTTTTAGGGATAAAACTAAACGGAATAGAGCTAAGCACAGGAAAAATCCTAGAGGAAAACCTGGTTCAGTCTGCTTTCCAACAGACACTGAGAGACAAATTCATCTTTCAGCTGGACAATAACTTAAGACACAAGGCCAAATATACACTGGAGTTGTTTACCAAGACGACATTGAATGTTCCTGATTGGCCTAGTTAGTTTTTACTTATATTGGCTTGAAAATCTATGTCAAGACTTGAAAATGGCTGTCTAGCAATGATCAACAACCAACTTGACAGAGCTTGAAGAATAATGTGTAATCCAGGTGTGCAAAGCGCTTAGTGATTTACCCAGAAAGACTCACAGCTGTAATCACTGCCAAAGGTGATTCTAACATGCATTGACTCAAGGGTGTGAATACTTATGTAAATGAGATATTTCTGGATTTAATTTTTAACACATTTCCAGAAATGTCTAAAAACATGTTGTCACTTTGTCATTATGGGGTAATGTGTGTAGATGGGTGCGAATTTGTATTTATTTAATCTATTTTGAATTCAGGCTGTAACACAACAACATGTGGAATAAATCAAGGGGCATGAATAGTTTCTGAAGGCACTGTAATATATGACCCACTGGGAAACTGGACAGGTGTATGTTCTTCTTACCTAGCAGAGCTACAGGAGTCTCCACAGGTAGGGCACCTTTCACAGGTGTCTCCAGAGGCTCCGGGCATTGAACACACACACTTCCCGCACACACACTTCCCCCGTCCGCTGCACAGCGCTCCGTCCTCCGACACACACGTGTCCCTGCTGCTGCTGCAGTTACAGTACTCCCCTGTCCAGCCGCTATGACACACACACTCGTTGCAGTCACAGTCCCCGTGACCTACACACACACACACACACACACATTAGCACACAAGAAAGTAACTACAGTATATCCTGAAGGTCATATGTTATATTACTGAGTCATTGTGATGTCAGTACATTATCTGCTTTCATCAAAAGAGGAAGAGGTGAAACCACAACGCTCGTCATGAGAGTCCGTGTTTCGACCGTACGTACACACCTCCACAGAGTAACCCTCGGAACCTCACACACGAGAAGTCGTCACACTCGCAGTAGGCCCCGTAGACACGTCCGAAACTAGACGGGTGACACACACACTGGCCGCAGTAACACTCCCCTTGCCCGCTACAGGACTCCGAAGCGCCACTGGCCTTGCAGTTACTGCTCTGGACGCTCTCCTCCGTACACTCACACTTGGAGCCCATGTACCCGGGATCACACAGACAGGAGCCACACTCCAGAGATCCCCGGCCCAGGCTGCAGTGGCTGCTGTTGAGCTCGGGGGTCTGCTGACAGGCACAGGAGCACAGGGACTCCAGGTCTATATCCAGGGGGTCCTGAAAGCCCACCGGTTTGATGAGGAAACGCTGGGGACCGTCGAGACACTCAGAGAGTTCTACAGTCACGTTGAAGGAGACCTGGGAATCACAGAGATTGAAGGGTGGGTGTTATATCATACATGCATTGAGGTGGCTGTATAGTCAGTTGGCAACTTGTTTTACGACAATATGAAAATATAGGAATATTGTTCTTTAATATCATTGACCAGCTGACGAGCAAAATGGGAACAAACCGTGTCTCCAGCTTTGACGTTGGAGCATCGTTTCTGTCCAGGTAGTACCGTCCCATCCTGACAGATCGCTGTGAAGGAGATCTGTAGATCCTCCGTGTCTCCTAGTACCTCCAGCTCTATCTCAGACCGCAGCTCCTGGAAACACAAAGGTAACCTATAACGGGGTCATGGCCAGGTCCACAGACCTCGTGAGGGAAGAGTTCAGGTAAGAGTCTTTTTGTAGTTTATTCAATGCTGTATTTTACCTCACACTCAATGGATTATGCTGTTTCTTTAGTGTGGGGGGTGTAATAGGAGTGTGTGTGTGTGTGTGTGTGTGTGTGTGTGTGTGTGTGTGTGTGTGTGTGTGTGTGTGTGTGTGTGTGTGTGTGTGTGTGTGTGTGTGTGTGTGTGTGTGTGTGTGTGTGTGTGTGTGTGTGTGTGTGTGTGTGTGTGTGTGTGCGTGCGTGCGTGCGTGCGTGCAGGCGTGCGTGTGTGTGTGTGAAAGACAGAAAGGGAACCATTATAAGCTTCTGCAACCACTGACTTATTACACCCTTTTTAAGTCTACAGTATGTTCCAACACTGCTACGGTTTACTCAGCTGGGCCTATTCATTCCTAGTCTTCCACTATATTGGTAAGTCCCTTTCTCTGAGTGGTTTGAGTCATGATCCCTGTAACTTCCCAGGTTTTCCGTCAAGCTCCCAGGTATCCCAGGTGTTAGTAGCCAATCACCACAGGGTATAGTGAGGTAGATATGACTCTAATATAACTCTTTCTCTAAGTGAGCACAGTGTTGACAGAGTACTTGACATTTGTATCCTTTCAGTTCCTTTGGGGAAGATGTGGTCTGTGTGATGCTTGAGAGAAACAGCTTGAGCTGAGACACCGTGTACTCATGTACAGTGTACTAGGAGGAGCACTAAATCAATATCTAGCCATCACAAAAATAAGCTACATCGGTAATGTGGCTAACCTCTTAATCGCTTTCACATAAAGTATGTCCTGTACATTTCGTATTGTGCTAGATGCTAGATGCTAAGTGCTTTGCCATTAGCTCGGTGATGAATAAAGCCCCCTTGGCATAACTAGAGGAGCCAAACGTGACTTGGCTATGGTAGGCTGTTCAGGAAGTGTCTGATGAAGTGATTAGAAGCTGTGGGTCTGCTCTCATCCCCCTCAACGCACACACACACACACACACCACTCGCGCATACCCTCGTGCACACACTCATACACACACACACACACGCTGCCTGTAGGCCTGAAGCCAATAGGGATTAGACTGTAGGGAGGAACAGCGAGCCACGATAGAGGATCAAACAGCAGGGGCGAGTGCAGACCTGCTGACAGCATACCGAGGTGCAGAGAGGAGAGGAAGAGAGGGGGTGGGGTGGGGTGGGGGGGGTGAGGGAGAGGGGGGAGAAGAGATAAACAGAAAGGAAGGATATAACCCGAGGGAGAAGGTCAGAGGTCACTGTGTCCATGTACTCCGCAAGTCTCAATAGTCCTGCTACCTAACAAACACACTGTACTCCCACAGTGACAGAATCGTATTCTCACTTTATACGCCGTCACAATCAGTTCCAGGATGTTCCTTGAATCTGACTCCAGAACCCCCACCGTGGCGCCAGGTATGAAACTTGCATAGTTCTGTGATAAAACACACAACAGACACACTGTCACTGTTCATGTAGGTTGGCCGACCAGTCACAGCAACATCATAAGGAAGTAAAGTTCTACCGAAAACAGGAAGAAGAGAGGGCTTGTTCCAACACGTCCACTGAGAGCAGGTAGCGAATCAAATATGCAAACCCCAACGATACACAGAGATACATTTTCCTTCTCCATTCCATAACCGGCTTGCCGCATACCTCATTTCCACCCGGTGTTTTTTGACAGGTAAACGTCACATTGCTGTTGGGAAAAGGACAATGGAGGGAGAAGGAGAAGTTCTCACCTCGTAGTTGTGTTTCTGATTTTCCGTCACAGCGAATATGAGCAGGATATTATTGTCCACCAGTTTATCCATCAGCTGTCCCAGAGTTGGGTATTCCTGGATGGACAAAGTCAGTATTTTAAAACCTCAGACTATAGTATTTCATCCCAATGAATGAAACAATTACATGTATTTCTAAAGCCCTTTTCACATCAACAGTAATAAAAAGTGATTTACAGTCACCCGGCTTAGGCCCCAAAGAGCCAGTAGTCTTAACAGTAAAGGGACACTCCTTCACCATGGACAGGAATGAAAGCCATGTTATAGTATCATAAACAGTGAATCCTTGTACTACAACCCCAGTCATAGAAGTCATAAATGAATCTGATGTGACTGTCCCCTTACCAGATGGGCAGCCATAGAGTATTCATTGTTGCTGTCCAGATGGCACTCCCCGTCGTTAGGGACGACGATGCCTGACATCTTGCTGTCCATCCCAAAGTGAGAGTCGGCGTCGCTCACAAACACCAGCAGACGCATGGAGTCGTTCCTCCAGCCTATCTTGTCCTAACAGGGAGAGATGAGAGATGATTATACCGCAATAATACTATAGTCTGTTGTCAAAGCACGCCCGAATTTCCCTTGAAAAATAAAGATATTCTATTCCCTTCCTTTAGATTCTATTCTGCAGTAGTCTTTTCTATTCGGCTCTATTCTATTCTGTTAAAAATGGCTACCATCTTTGGGGACAAATCAAATCAAACCTGAACCACAGACTCGCTCACTTACCCCACAGACAGCAGCCTGCATAATGGCATCGAAGCCACACTCCGGCAGGTCGATGTTGGCAGACACACGCTGGTTGGTGATGATATTGTTGAACTTCTCTGTGCTGCTGGTGAGGGGTAGGACGTGTTTGTATCCAAACGTTGGCAGACAGCTCTCATCCACACTCCTGCATGGGAGTACCATGGAGAAACATAGTGTATTACATCTATGACCGGGGTTCCCCCTCTAAGACAAATTCAAAATAACAGAACTTCCCATGTCTACAGATAAGACATTGGGGGCCAAATATTTCTATCACCGTTTAACTAATGAATTATTACTAGATATTACTATTACTAACAACAAGTAAGCTTGTTATAGACATACTCAAAAACACTGTGTCGTTTACTAAGCTCTTTTAGTGAGAAAATCTGTCTCTTCCACAGAAAGATGGTCCTTTGTAGCTTAGTTGGTAGAGTATGGCACTTGTAACCCCAGGGTAGTGGGTTTTGATTCCCGGGGACACCCATACATAGTCACACATGACCGTAAGTCGCTTTGGATAAAAGTGTCCGCTAAATGGCATATATTATATTATTATATAAAGAAAGTGCTCTTCATTTGTACTTCAACCATAGAGGATGTGGTTTTCAATTCAGTTCTCACAAGCACACTGTACCCTACCTACAAGGGTTATCCAGCTCTCCAGGAGTGATCTTAATGAACGGGAGGACTGGTTTCTCAACGAAGGACCCAAATCCAAGTCTGAATTTACTGGTGAGCTTTGCCATCTCCTTGGACAGGGTGGAGCCCAAGTCTTTAATCATCTCCAGGTCGTCAATCATGGAGGCTGAGAGGTCCATCAGGTAGTAGATGTCTACAGGGTAGTCCTCTGTCTGCTGCACACTGACCTGGAAGGTCACCTCACTGCCTGAAAGAAAAAATAAGAAACTGTTTTCTGTCTCTCTCTCCGGGCTCCGTTCAGTTCAAGGTCTGACCATGCTAGTGAGAAATTCTATTCATATTATTATCTTGATGTGAAAAATGGTGTGAAAATATAAATTAAACATCCTTCATTCATCAAAAAATAGTTTCTAAATCAACTTCAAATCACCGCCAGCGTGTACCCACAGTGTGAGCAGTGTGTCCAATAGCTGTATAAATAATGGACACAGCGACTGCCCCCAGGTCTCCATCAGTAACTGTATAAATAGGGGTTTACCGGTTCTGAGTTTGAGGGCCATCTTCTGTGGTGATATCTCTGTGCTGTTGGTATTTCCTGTCTTCTTCCCGAGAGGCTGGTCCCGGAGGACCTTGGAAGTGGTCACTGGGAATTCCAGCTGGTCCTGGGGACAGCCTCTCTCTTGGAGGAGGTACGGCGTGTCACATCGCTCACTGATTAAAAACGAGTCCGTGAAATTCTGAGAGGTTAAAAACACCACAAGGTTTTACTCCCACATTACAACCAATCTGACACAGAGACTCTAACATATTTTATTGGTGTTTCGTCAGTCAGTAGTCATATTCATACTATAGTACTACCTGAAAGGTAGAACTTCTGAAGATCATTTGCAAATATTGCCACCATTAAATCATTTAACAGTATATATTTTTTACTCTGCACTGCAGTTTGCTCCATCAACAACATGTCGCATCAGAATTCCATATCAAGTTAGGCTAGTTGCACATTTATGAATTCATGACACGTTTTCCTTCTGGACTTGCACCAATGTTATCCCCTAGATCAGCGTTCCTCAATAGTTAGTGATTTTATTTTAGTTCTGTGCAAATATAGATATATATTTTTATACATATATACATTTCGTTCTTGGACATAAAAGACTGTGCAATCAGCAGAAAATGGCGTCAACGTTGTTTTTATTCAGGAACTCTGTTCCCTAGTATTCCCACGCATAAATAGAGAGGCATATGTGATCGTATCCCAATGTAATTCAAGTTTGAAATCCTTCTGTTTTTGTCAAATATTGCATCTGTTTGGAATTCTTGCGGTCAATTTGTAGGGCACAAATGATTTATAACTATAATGCGGCCCCCCGACCATCCGCTCAAGTAAAAATCGGCCCACGGCTGAATGTAATTGGGTTCCCCTGCCCTAGATGTATACCTCTTGTGTGCACCATGCACAGTGGGGACCAAGCTGGAGACACTCGTCACAAGTCACTGCACTGCCAACCGAACATGTTCCTACATGGACACCACACGGGGAATATAGAATATAGAAGTGGTCAGCGTGGTTGTCCCTGTCTAGCACGGGTTACATCTTCTCACGGCACTGCTTGTCTGGCGTGTTATACTTTTGTCTATCAGCATATGAGTGATTGTTTAGTGCCTCTGTCTTTGTGATGCGCCTGGTTAATTTGCGCATGAATAACCAGAGCAAATGCTAGGTTATGTTATCGTGATAAACCACAATAATAATTGTGGGTGGGTGGGTGTGTGTGTGTGGGGGGGGGGGGGGGTAAAAATAAATATTTGTATATATAAACCACTGGATCAAATAAACTAATTGAAATACAATCAATACATTGCATTCATGTATGACGTGGAATATTTACCTCTATAAAAGTCAAATAAAGCTGCTATAATCTTGGGGAAAATCTGGATATGCTGCAGTTACATGTAAGCTTGAAAGGAGAAGTTATTTAATTAATCAAAGCCATTCGATCCGGTCTCTGGTCTTACCCTCCGCGTTGTTGATCCAATGCCGAAGAATCAGGAGCAGAAGTACAGCAGTCCCCATTGGTCCTCGCGGTTACTACTATAGGCATATGAAAGAACAACAAAACATTCTCTGGTACTCTCATATGTACAGTAAAATAGACAAAACAAACAGGTATTTCCAGCCTTAGTAAGCTTCTCTTGGTATCACTGTCTAGGCTAAACGACAAGAGAATGCGCCGTCTTTCTTACCTGGCAGGAAAGACGTTGAGTGCCTGCGTGGTTCAGGCATTCTTACCTGCCCAGCCTTTTATGTTCACTTCCGTACAGGTGAGAACACAAACGGAACGGGACTAGAGAGAGTGAGTGAGAAGTGAGTGTACGGACGTGAGCTGTGAGAAGCCAGAGACAACAGCTACATTGAACTGGGTTTTATTTCAATGGAAGATTATATGATAATCGAAATATAACAGAAATGAACTTGTATTTTTACATATATATATATATATTTTTTTTAAATCAATATAATTTGTTAGCCTGCAATCTTAAATTGTTATAACAAATATTGAAGTGAAGGTTATGGGATAAATGATCAAATCCATGTATAACTATTTGTACACACAAATTGAATATCTTTGAAATAGTGTTTCAAACGTTCACCAATATTTTAAAAATGGGGAAATAGCATGTTTCATTCTGCCTTTCTAAAGAAGCCTGTAAATGTGCCCGAGGACTGATCATTCTTCATTTTAAATCTGCCATGACAGGACCTCGGATTCACTGCAAAATATATAGGCTTGTGTTGAAAGTTAGAATATGAGTATTGATGCAGTTACGAAGGCCATAGTATTTGTAAGGTGTGTACATTGACGTATTCTTATACATGGGTAATTCACTTGTATTAATGCCTTATGACCTATAATGGCAACCTGATACATACCTAGGCCAGTAGGCCGATTCCCTAGTGATCGCAATATAAATATAACATTTTCCATTCAGCAGACACTTTTATACAAAGCTACGTCTAGTCATGCGTGCATACATTTGACATGTGGGAGACTTCAGCGGGAATCGTACTCACAAACTTTAGCATTGCGAGCGCCATGCTCTACCGCCTGAGCCACACAGGACCGAATACACTTGATCAAGTCAAATCCCAGTGGTTGTAAAACATCATACTTTCGAACTTCCAGAATATGCCCATAGTTCACTTACCCATAGTTCAGTGGGTCATGACTGCCTGTCTGTCAATGTGTTGCAGTATATGTTTGATCAGGTCTTCACTGCCCTGTCCTTGAGATGTATTATATCGTGGCACACATTGTCTTGTTTCTACCATTTTTGCACGATAACACGTCTCCATCAACTGTTGTCTATTGGCTTTAACATCATAATCATATGTTGTATTGACCTATATAGCGATCTGACCTGATCCATTCTGCCACACCGTAAGTCAATATCCCTGAATTACTCAGATGAGATACTGCAACTGAAAAAAAATATGTTAATATTTAACACGAAAAACCCCTCAGAAATGTACATATCTCAAGGGTTCGTTTTGATTGAATGATTAACAGTAGGGACGAAAAACTACATCTCGGGCTCTTTTGAAAAGTAGTCTATTGCTCAATACAAAAATCCTCATAAACTGATGTGTGTGTGTGTGCGTACGTGCATGCGTGTGCGTATGTAACCTGTGAGTGAATAGGCGGTGAATGTGTGTGTGCGTAGCACATGGAGTGTGTGTCTTAACAGGCGGTGTGTGTAGGTGGTGAACAATTGACAGCTGCAGTGTGGATTTCTCAGCTTGTCCGTTCCAGACGGAATATCCTACTAAAGCAGCATCACACCCCTCCGAATCGCAGTAAGCCCCTCATCTGTTACTCCAAACCCCCTCCTCTCCTTCTCTGTTACTCTCCTCCTCTCCTCTGCTCCCTTCTCCTCTCATATTTACTCAACTCTCCAAATTATTCTTCCATTATAATCTCTCCTATAGTCCACTCGTCTTCTCTCCAGTCTTCTGCCACCTTCATCCTTTATCCTGTCCTCCTCCACCCCTAAAGGCGCCCAGCCTTCAGTCATTCCCACTGTCACCCCATCTCAGCTGATGGATGGAGTGACAGTGGAATGACAGCACTTGTCCTCTGCCACTTTGCAGCTCCCTCCATTCTTTATCTGACTAGAGGACAAACATTTGTACTGTTTTGCCACCGCTGTTCTGAGAAAGTACACAGGCCACCCATAAACATGTTTAAAACATACACAAGTGTGACCTTTTAAAATATGATCTGTTGCTATCTGACAACTAAGACATCCATTCATTCATTAAATTGTCTAACCTGATTGTACTACCTAATCCACTCAGGTCATTCATTAAATTGTCCTACTTAATTGTCCTACCTTACCATCTTAGATGTCCATTCTTCCATGAAATGATCCTACCTAACCAGCCCAGATAATCATTCTTCCATGAAATGATCCAACCTAACCAGCCCAGATAATCATTCTTCCATGAAATGATCCTACCTAACCAGCCCAGATAATCATTCTTCCATGAAATGATCCTACCTAACCAGCCCAGATAATCATTCTTCCATTAAATTATCCTACCTAACCAGCCCAGATAATCATTATTTCATTCAACTATCCTACCTAACCAGCCTCGATATTCATTATTTCATTAAATTGTCCTACCAAACCAGCCCAGATATTCATTATTTCATTAAATTGTCCAACCAAACCAGCCCAGATATTCATTATTTCATTAAATTGTCCTACCAAACCAGCCCAGATATTCATTATTTCATTAAATTGTCCTACCAAACCAGCCCAGATATTCATTATTTCATTAAATTGTCCTACCAAACCAGCCCAGATATTCATTATTTCATTAAATTGTCCTACCAAACCAGCCCAGATATTCATTATTTCATTAAATTGTCCTACCAAACCAGCCCAGATATTCATTATTTCATTAAATTGTCCTACCAAACCATCCCAGATATTCATTATTTCATTAAATTGTCCTACCAAACCAGCCCAGATATTCATTATTTCGTTAAATTGTCCTACCAAACCAGCCCAGATATTCATTATTTCATTAAATTGTTCTACCAAACCAGCCCAGATATTCATTATTTCATTAAATTGTCCTACCAAACCAGCCCAGATATTCATTATTTCATTAAATTGTCCTACCAAACCAGCCCAGATATTCATTATTTCATTAAATTGTCCTACCAAACCAGCCTAGATATTCATTATTTCATTAAATTGTCATACCAAACCAGCCCAGATAATCATTATTTCATTAAATTGTCCTACCTAACCAGCCTATGTAATCATTATTTCATTAAATTGTCCTACCAAACCAGCCCAGATATTCATTATTTCATTAAATTGTCCTACCAAACCAGCCCAGATATTCATTATTTCATTAAATTGTCCTACCAAACCAGCCCAGATATTCATTATTTCATTAAATTGTCCAACCAAACCAGCCCAGATATTCATTATTTCATTAAATTGTCCTACCAAACCAGCCCAGATATTCATTATTTCATTAAATTGTCCTACCAAACCAGCCCAGATATTCATTATTTCATTAAATTGTCCTACCAAACCAGCCCAGATATTCATTATTTCATTAAATTGTCCTACCAAACCAGCCCAGATAATCATTATTTAATTAAATTGTCCTACCTAACCAGCCTATGTAATCATTATTTAATTAAATTGTCCTACCAAAGCAGCCTAGATAATCATTCTTTCATTCAATTATCCTACATAACCATCCTAGATATTAATTATTGCATTAAATTGTCCTACCTAACCAACCCAGATAATCATTATTTCATTAAATTGTCCTACCAAACCAGCCCAGATAATCATTATTTCATTACATTTTCCAACCAAACCAGCCCAGATAATCATTATTTCAATAAATTGTCCTACCAAACCAGCTCAGATAATCATTATTTAATTAAATTGTGCTACCTAACCAGCCTAGATATTCATTATTCCATTAAATTGTCCAACCAAACCAGCCTAGATATTCATTATTTCATTAAATTATCCTACCAAACCAGCCTAGATATTCATTATTTCATTAAATTGTCCTACCAAATCAGCCCAGATAATCATTATTCCATTAAATTGTCCAACCAAACCAGCCCAGATATTCATTATTTCATTAAATTGTCCTACCAAACCAGCCCAGATATTCATTATTTCATTCAGTGTCCTACCAAATCAGCCCAGATAATCATTATTTCATTCAGTGTCCTACCAAATCAGCCCAGATAATCATTATTTCATTAAATTGTCCTACCAAACCAGCCCAGATAATCATTATTTCATTCAGTGTCCTACCAAACCAGCCCAGATAATCATTATTTCATTAAATTGTCCTACCAAATCAGCCCAGATAATCATTATTTCAATAAATTGTCCTACCAAATCAGACCAGATAATCATTATTTCATTAAATTGTCCTACCAAACCAGCCTAGATAATCATTATTTCATTAAATTGTCCTACCAAACCAGCCCAGATAATCATTATTTCATTAAATTGTCCTACCAAACCAGCCCTGTGTCCCAAAAAAGTGTACACCAGCATGTCAATAAACCCTTAGCCAATCTTTGGGTCAGATGGTCATGTCTAACCATACAGTGAGAAATAGAAAAAGCTTATTTTCATATTCAATGTTGCTTTTCCAAGGTTTCATTCCCACCATCCGTCCCATTGTGAGGGAGGAAGATTCTCCCACACAAAACCTGCCAGCATTCCTAACGAGACTCCAACCTCTACTCCCGTTGTTGAGACATGAACATGATATTGGCTTTGTCAAGTTTAGGGATTCCCAAGAAACTGAATCCTAGTCATTACTCCTAGTCATTCCTTACAATGAGATGCCTGCTCCGGATTGAACGCAGTGCTGTGTGATATGATATCACAGATATATCAGTGTGTGTGTGTGTGTGTGTGTGTGTGTGTGTGTGTGTGTGTGTGTGTGTGTGTGCCGGGCAGGCCGTGTTAATACACAATACATTACAACGGTCGGCACTGCAATGAGACCAACTCACCTACAGGGGCCTCCTCTAGTACCATGCTGTCCTGTCAAAGGGGCGCTGTGTCCTTGTCACCGCCTGAAAAATGAGGGGAGAGGAATCAGGGAGACGCCGCCACTGCCGCTGGCCCTCAAAACGTCCAGTTGCAACTGCAGCCCTGGGCAGGAGTAACTATAAACCTACAGTAACAGACAGCTTTATGAAGCATGACGCTGTCTGTCTCTCTCACCCTCCCCACTGCCCATGCTCCCAGGCTGATGGGGGTGGAGGGGTGCTGATGAGTGATGGCAGCAACTGCTGGTGGGTCTGAGACATACAAATAACAGCCGTCTTCATTAGAGAGGGATGGTAGCAGAGTAGCAGAGATGCAGATTGACTGACAGGCCAAATGTGCCAGTGTTGCCCTCTCTTGGTTGAGGCAGTAGGTTACAGCTCCCTGTGAGGAACTTGTGTCAAGATGTAAAGCACAAATATTTAGGGCACGTGTGCGTGTGTGTTGTTTATGTCGCTGTCTTGTGTTTGGAAGTGAACATCAAGCCCAGTGAGTTAATTGAATCAAGTGCAGAGGAAGGTCAGAGATGAAAGGAGTGACACTGTATTAATGTTGTCTCTCCCTATGGTGGTATGATTGGAATGTGTGTGTGTGTGTGTGTGCGTGCGTGCGTGCATAAAAAAGATACGGCGAGAGAGAGAGAGAGAGAGAGAGAGAGCGAGAGAAAGGAGGTGGACAAGGCGTACATCGTAGGAATGAGAGTCAAACTGCACATTCAGGCAAGGCATCATTCCCAGAAGTCAATGTGGTAACGATTCTGGTTCAAAATGGCTACCAGGCTAATCAGGCTGACTCTTTGCCATGTAGTACAGTTACCCTCTACTACTGTAGAGTAAAACACATTAGTCACTTTTTACATTGCCATTGTAAAATGTATCCATAGGCCATACTGTAACCCCATAAAGATATGTGCCAGAAAGATTTCTTTGAAGGTCAATCAGCCCATTTCCTATGAAATACCATTGAACAGAAATGAGTGAATGAATCAAGACACGAGAGACCACAGACTCTCTCAATGTTTGCACCCCCGATGTCTGCACAGGCACCCCCAATCTGACCTTGGCCCCACTTTAGGGAATAGCGCCATGTGTCCCTTCAGCTGTGGAGAATTAGACATCAGAAAGAGCGAGATGCAAGAGAGCGAGCGAGAAGGGGGGTGGGGGGGGGTGAGACAGAGAGAGAGTGCTAATCCTCCATCATTTGCTCCTTATGTTCATAGGGTCGATTTTCTTGTGTGGCGTGGGGGGCATATGCCTGGCATTACAGTCTGGCTGGGTGGCGTCCGGGGCGTATGTGTGTGTGGTAATGGGGGATCTTGCACCCCAGTTTTTTTCATCCCTTTACTGGTAAGATATATGGGACATGGTGCCTTTGTGTCTATGGCATCAGCTCAAGTAAGCTGCAGGCTTTAACAGAGAAGCCCCATAAAAGACACTGATATCACAAAGGATACATTACAACAAACCCCTGGATGCTAGAAACAGTGTGACAAAGAGCAAGGTTAGCGTCATGGATATATACTGTATACTCACGTTTATATACATCACTGGTTAGCAGTGCTAACGATGACTTAAAGTGGAATCTGAAAATAAATATTATTCTATTTATATGATTTTGGACATCTACTAGGTCTACTTATTGATCTGAATGCATAGCCCCCTCTGCTGTTGATTGAAGGTACTTAAGGTAAATCAAATAACATTTTATTGGTCACATATTTAGCAGATATTATTGCTGGTGTAGTGAAATGCAGTGCAGTAGTATCTAACAATTCACAACAGTACACACAAATCTCAAAGTAAAATAATGGAATTATAGAAATATATATAGAAATATTAGGACAAGCAATGTTGGAGTGGCATTGACTAGAATACAGTAGAATACAGTATATAAACTCAACTAAAAAATAAACGCCCTCTCACTGTCAACTGCGTTTATTTTCAGCAAACTTAACATGTGTAAATATTTGTATGAACATAACAAGATTCAACAACTGAGACATAAACTGAACAAGTTCCACAGACATGTGACTAACAGAAATGTAATAATGTGTCACTGAACAAAGGGGGGGGGGGTCAAAATAAAAAATAACAGTCAGTATCTGGTGTGGCCACCAGCTGCATTAAGTACTGCAGTGCATCTCTTCCTCATGGACTGCACCAGATCTGCCTATTCTTGCTGTGAGATGTTACCCTTTCAAAGCACCTTGAAATACATTTTTGGGGGAATGGCCCTAGCCCTCACCCTCTGGTCCAACAGGTCCCAGACGTGCTCAATGGGATTGAGATCCGGGCTCTTCGCTGGCCATGGCAGAACACTGACATTCCTGTCTTGCAGGAAATCATGCACGGAACGAGCAGTATGGCTGGTGGCATTGTCTTGCTGGGGGGTCATGTCAGGATGAGCCTGCAGGAAGGGTACCACGAGGGGGGAGGTTTTCCACCCTGTAACGCACAGCGTTGAGATTGCATGCAATGACAACAAGCTCAGTCCGATGATGCTGTGACACACCGCCCCAGAGCATGACGGACCTTCCACCTCCAAATCGATCCCGCGACAGAGTACAGGCCTCGGTGTAACGCTCATTACTTCGACGATAAACGTGAATCTGACCATCACCCCTGGTGAGACAAAACCGCGACTCGTCAGTGAAGAGCACTTTTTTCCAGTCCTGTCTGGTCCAGCGGCGGTGGGTTTGTGCCCATAGGCGACGATGTTGCCGGTGATGTCTGGTGAGGACCTGCCTTACAACAGGCCTACAAGCCCTCAGTCCAGCCTCTCTCAGACTATTGCGGACAATCTGAGCACTGATGGAGTGATTGTGCATTCCTGGTGTAACACTGCAGTTTTGTTGCCATCCTGTACCTGTCCCGCAGCTGTGATGTTAGAACTTACCGATCCTGTGCAGGTGTTGTTACACGTGGTCTGCCACTGCGAGGACAGTCAGCTGTCCGTCCTGTCTCCCTGTAGCGCTGTCTTAGGCTTCTCACAGTACGGACATTGCAATTTATTGCCCTGGCCACATCTGCAGTCCTCATGCCTCCTTGCAGCATGCCTAAGGCACATTCACGCAGATGAGCAGGGACCATGGGCATCTTTCTTTTGGTGTTTTTCAGAGTCAGTAGAAAGGCCTCTTTAGTGTCCTAAGTTTTCATAATTGTGACCTTAATTGCCTACCGTCTGTAAGCTGTTAGTGTCTTAACGACTGCCCCACAGGTGCATGTTCATTAATTGGGACGTTTCTTTTTTTGCTGAGTTTACATATTAAATTAGTAAAACATTATGTAAACATTATTAAAGTGGCCAGTGATTCCATGTCTATGTATATAGGGCAGCAGCCTCTAAGCTGCAGGGTTGAGTAACCGGTTGGTAGCCGGCTGGTGACAGTGACTAAGTTCAGGGCAGGGTACTGGGCGGAGGCCGGCGAGTGATGAATATTTAACAGTCTGATGGCCTTGAGATATAACCTGTTTTTCAGTCTCTCGGTCCAAGCTTTAATGCACCTGTACTGACCTCGCCTTCTGGATGATAGCGGGGTCAGCAGGCCGTGGCTCAGGTGATTGATGTCCTTGATGATTTTTTTTGACTTTCTGTGACATTGGGTGCTGTATACGTCCTGCAGGGCAGGCAGTGTGCCCCCGGTGATGTGTTGGGCAGAACGGCACCTTCCTCTGGATAGCCACGAGGTTGCGGGCGGTGCAGTTGCCACACCAGACGGCGATAAAGCCCGACAGGATGCTCTCTATAGTGCATCTGTAGAAATTTCTTCAGTCTCCTGAGGTTGAAGAAGTGCTGTTGCACCTTCTCCCCCACACTGTCTGTGTGGGTGGACCATTTCAGATTGTCAGTGATGTGTACGCCGAGGAATTTGAAGCTTTTCCCCTTCTCCACTGCGGTCCCGTCGATGTAGATAGGGGCGTGCTCCCTCTGCTGCCTCCTGAAGTCCACAATCAGCTCCTTCATTTTGTTGACGTTGAGGGAGAGGTTATTTTCCTGGTACCACTCCGCCAGGGCCGTCGCCTCCCCCCTGTAGGCTGTCTTGTCGTTGTTGGTAATCAGGAGTGTTGTGTCGTCTGCAAACTCGATAATTGACGCAGTCATGGGTGAACAAGGAGTGTGCGGGAGGGGGCTGAGCATGCACCCTTGTGGGGCACCTGTGTTGAGGATCTGCGTAGTGGAGGTGTTGTTTCCTACCTTTTCCACCTGGGGACGGCCCATCAGGAAGTCCAGGACCCAGTTGCACGGGGCGGGCTTCAGACCCAGGGCCCTGAACTAAATGATGAGCTTGGAGGGTACTATGTAAAATTACATGCTTCTTGTCATATCCCGTTCTAACCAAAACAATAGCCACAATAGCTGTAACTGAAGGGGTTCAAGTTAAGATTTAGTAAGCAACTACATCGAAAAATGAAATGTGAGACATAAATGACTAAACAAACTCACCTCATAGGGCTGATTCATGGTGGGTTTTTATTCAAATGTTTTTATAAAGGAAAGCACAAGGATAAGATTGGTAGAACAATCTGGTGAAACAATGGCTGTAACATACACAAAGAAACAAAAATACAAAATGAGCGTATTTTTCTTTTTCTAACTGATGATACACAGCAGCATCATCACCCGGACATGTAAAACAAACAAATCTATCTTTCTGCATAAATTACTACTATTTCATTTTATTTATCGTCATCAGCCAGTCTATATCACACAAGTGTTGGTGGAATTTGCTGTACAACTAGCCTATTGATCCAGACACAGAATTGCACTTGGTTCAGACATCGCTAGCTATGCAAGACTACAAATAGTATGGTTGCAATTTAAACTTCCATCTTTCAGACTTCTGCAACTCCCCCTCACCACATTAACTGCCAACACAAAGTCCCATACAGCGAAGGTGTGTGTGTGTGTTTCAAGGGAAGAATAGATCAAGTCTAGCCGCCTACACTACCACGTGGTGGGTTTGCATTCCTCTAATATAAAAAAATAAAAAAATCGCCTCATTCCCCAGCCTATTGGAACATCTGTTCGACAAGCAGCACTTGGTTTTTCTTTTAAGAGACTCCAAAACTAAGGCGGAGCTAAAACCATATTCTACCTGTAATAATGTTCATATCGGAAAAACACAACAAAAACAAGATTCAGCATGATACTATACTAAACAAAACAGAATGTTTTTTTATTTGAGGACAGAGTAGTAGGAGGAAGAATTGTAAAAATTGCTATTGGCCAGCTCCTGAGCTTGGCTTTGGGTGCATTCCAAATCGCATCCTATTTCCTTTAGAGTGCAACACTTTTGACCCATAGAGATACATAGAGGACTCTAGTGCCCAGAAGCCTATTGGCTTGGCAGCGCCATCGAGGACTTTCCCCATTTTGAAGTAGTCAACTGGGTGGGACTTCCAATGGGTTAAAGGGATACTTCAGGATTTTTGCAATGAGGCCCTTTATCTACTTCTCCAGAGTCAAATGAATTTGTGGATACCATTTTTATGTCTCTGTGTCCAGTATCATTGAAGTTAGAGGTAGTTTCGCGAGCCAATGCTAACTAGTGTTAGCGCAATGACTGGAAGTATATCGGTATCTGCTAGCATGCTAGTAGATAAAGGGCATCACTGCCAAAATCCCGAAGTATCCCTTTAAGGAAGGATCACATAATTCCATCCAGGTCACCACGAGGTATCAGCCAATGAATTATAATTGTGAGTAAATATTCCATAACTACAGGTGGCAGTATATCACCAACCTTATCTTTATACCTGTTCAAACAACACAGATGGCAGTGGGGCACCCTTTCAGTTTGTTTAACCAACTCAGAAGTAGTAGAAGAAATGCACTTCAAAATGGAGATGGCTTCAATGGAGCTGCCCGTGCTCTCACAGACGCCATAATGGGATAAATACAATGATGTGATGTCTATCTAAGTCTATGTTTTGAACATAGCCCTATGTGAAAAGCCTATGGGTCAAAAGTAATGCACTACATAAGGAAGATGGTGCAATTTGGTCCGTCGCTTTTGTGTTCTTCTCTGGTGAGGCGGGCTGGACCTGCAAACCCAGCCATACCAGCCCAGACAGAACTCTGAGGTAGATAAAAACCAGTCACACATGGCCACGCATGGTCAAGATAACCATTAGAGCAAAAAATGTCATTTTCTTTAAAGACAACCACGTCAATTTAGCGTAAAGTAAAAACAGATTGTAATTTCATCATTAAAGTTAGACATTTTCTATTAATGTTACTGTGTCTGTTGAAGTAAAAAATAGCACAGAAAAAAATCCAGCCGCCTTGACGTTACCTCACAATTTCAAGCTTGCATTTCTTTTAAATCTATTTGTGTTTTTTATTTCAATTGTAGGCTATATTGTCTTAATTAGGGAGATGAGATCAGTAGGTGTAGCATTTGATGGAGGTCAACATCCTTGGCTGTGTGTGAAATATGACATAACAAGACACCTACGCTGTCAAAGTCTAAAAAGACCTTACTATGGACTGACAGGAGTTATAATTAAGAGTGGCTGTTCTTTTTAATGTAGCCTGGTTAGACCAGACTGAATACTGTGATCACCATGAAGTGAAACAGTGAAACGTTAGGGAATCAGTTCGGATTCTGCCAGGCTATGAAAAATGACTGTTATGATGTTAGCGGAAGGCACATTATCCAACCCATCATCTATTTGGCAAAACATTTGCTTCTTTAGCTTCTCTATCAGTTCTCTATTCATAGATTGATTGACAGCTGCCAAACGGCCAATTCTACATATTTAATCTGATACAGAAAATCATGTCAGACATTAACCCTAGAAGCCTAATTGAATGATAATATCTTATAAAGACCAAAAATAAAAACCAGTAACACCTCACCAAATGAACACTTTTTGCAAGCAACATTTTTTTCATCATATATATTGGCTCATAAACTACCTATAAAACCCATTGGAAATCTCTTTTTCCTTAAGTCAACAGATTCCACAAAAAAAAAAGAATCAATCTCATGCATCTTTTAACATCACGCTGTAGGCTACTTGTCCCATTGCATCCACTTGGAGAATCCGTGGTAAAAAATACACGTCTTTTCGTTTATCAAAATAAAACATTTCTTCCTGTTTTGAAGGGGGTAATTGTTGGTTTTGTCCATTTTTACAGCTCTGTCTTCGTTTTACACACCATAGTATCATTGCTGTTGGTTCCATCATACACAGTTGTTTGGTTGAAGCTGTGCAAAAGAGTTCTTACTGAAGTCTGGTCTGGTCCAATCAGGAGAGGCTGTGACTGTGACATCATGAGTCAGCGCCCACAGCATCCATTACTGCTCACAGAAGTCACCTGATAATACACAACACAATCAGGATCGGGATCACTACTCCTACTATGAGCAGTGCTACAGTACAATTAAAACTATCACTTCCATCTCATATAGGGACTCATAAAGGAAGCACATACCTTATCGTTACTTGCTCTGTTGACTGTAGGGAGACGAATTATTGGACGAATCCACTTGTTGCTGTGAACCATTTTCCTGAAGAGGGAAAAACTGTGTAACTTCACATCTTAATATCTGGTATTAGCACCATCAAGTAAGTAATGGTATGGGATGTCAAAATTGATGTAAAATGGCTGTACTCATGATGAGACATGGATGAATGAGAGGAGATCAACACAATGAAATGGCAAGGATGAACCTCGGAACTTACTGTCTGCTGCATGTGGGCGTACTGAGGCATATAGGCTGCCTGGACTGCAGCGTTGGCTGAAATATACTGCTGTCACAAGAAAAACAACAATATATTAGATTAGCTCAAATCGGGATTTAAGGGATACTGTACCCCTCGGAAGGTAGCCAACTCATTTTCACCCAATCTCAAATCACCCAATCTCAAATCAATATTCCTTAGCCTCTGTGCACTTTAGATCTGAGTTTGCATCAGGTAAAATGAGACTAACTAAATTGCACCTCCCACTTCCCAGAATCCCCCTCACCGCTCCACTGCTGCCCAATGAGAGATGGCCCATCTGCTGTGTCATGACGGCGGTGGGCTGCATTGTCATGGTGTGGTCCACAGAGGGCGACATTACAGCCTGCTGTAGCAGAGAGAGAGAAAGAGAATGAGAGAGAGAGAGAGAGAGAGAGAGAGAGAGAATGAGAGAGAGAGAGAGAGAGAAATATTATAATTCTAGAATCAGTACAAGGTCATCCTCATACTCAAATCCATTGAGGATCAATGGAAGGTCTGCAGGCAAAAATATCTGTCTTTAAAATTATTGGAATTTGTGGTTAGGTTTAACTGTAATAACTAATTCATAACACTGCTTCGGTACAGAGCTGAACAGGGACTGGTTACACTTAATTACATTAACAAGTCAATTACAAACAACAATTACAAACAAACGTTGGTTATTTAAAAAATATATATTTAAACAACTAATTGACCGACATCGGTTAAATTATTTTAATTCCATTTTGTTCATTTATTTTTGGTGACTTTGATGTGCAGATTTTCTGTAGAGATAAATCAGATCAAGCCTGAATTGTGCGATATAGTAGGGAGTTGTAGTTTCAAACAGGCCAATATTCTACATAGTTTAGCGAGGGAAACATGGTAATTAACTACAATGACCATAATCCATTGTGTGCCCGGTTTAAACTTGTCCGATCTGTGCGGGGCAGACATGGAGACAGAGAACAGAGAACGAGAGGGATAGAACGGAGTTGCTTCGTGAGCTTGAAAATGCAGGATCTAAGTGTTTGATAGTTGGTTTTCAGCAGTCATAAAAGTATGCCTTATTTAATTTGAAGAACTACTAAAATAGTGATTTTGTCAGACAGCAGTGGCAGCAGCTTTATAGAGATGGGATAATGACTTGAAATAAAATAATAAAGTCATCAAATAAAATATTTGATGAAACTATATTAATGTGAATAAATGATGGTTAATAGCAGTAATGGTCAGTCACTACCATCAATAATAGTTTTATTCTGTGTTGTTACAGCATTCAACCCACATACTGCATAGTGCATTTAATGTAAAAATAAATAAAAAATAAATAAAAATAAAACCGTGATTATTTTGTAACAATCTAACAGAAACTGAAACAATCTCACAAAGCACTAACAGCTCAGCACTAACCAAGTGTAACTTGTGATTTCAAGTTAGTTAGATTAATCTGACAAGCTCAGCACCCCCCAAAAATACATATTTTTTAGGCCCCAAGGCCATCCGTATAAGTCAAAAGGCCTTGAGGGAATGTACCATTTCCTTGTCAAAATGGGGGGAAACAGACACAGACACTTGTTCTACTTGAAACCATCTGCTGAGAGGATGAAAATCGTTCAGTCATAAGACCGTATCTGCTGCAGGCATTTCCTGTTGGCTCCATACAGCAGTGGGAGCAGAGAACTAGAGGCCAGAGAGGCACAGATGTATCTCGGTCCCAAATTACACCCTTTTCCCTCAAACTCAACTCTGGACCATTTTTCATTGTTCAACCTCTAATCAGGGACTGATCTAGACCTGGGAGACCAGGTGGGTACAATTCATTATTAGGCAGAACATAAAACCAGCAGGCTCTGGACCTAGTAGGGTAAGAGTTGAGTACCCCTGCCCTGTTCCCTACATAGTGCACAACTTTTGACCAGAGCCCCAGAGTCAGTTAGCTACAGGAAAAGAGAGCTCTCTGCTTTTGTCTCAGGCTCTGGTCAAAAATAGTGCACTATATAGGGAATAGGGTGCAAATTCAGACGCAACCTTAATCTACCGTGTCACATCCAGATGATAAAAGGAAAAGAGCTCAAGAGCTTAAACTCACCAGGGGAGGTTCCCCTTTAAATCATAATCAAAACAATTGATTTGTTCCGCACTCACTGAAATATGAGGGAATGTTCCGGTTCCCAGAACTGGGCTCGGCTCTGTTTTGTTCTGTTCTGTTCTCTTCCCACACAGATTTTGGGGGTGTTTATTCTGCAGCATCAGCAGAACTCGCTGATTAAAGTAACACATTCTGTTTTTGAATCAGGGTATTTTTAACTGAGGTAACATGTCATGTCAGCCTCTCAACATATACTATCAAGATATATACAGGGGCGAAACTGACTTTTAACAAGGCACACCTGTTAATTGAAATGCATTCCAGGTGACTACCTCATGAAGCTGGTTAAGAGAATGCCAAGAGTGTGCAAAGCTGTCATCAAGGCAAATGGTGGCTATTTGAAGAATCTCAAATATAAAATATATTTAGATTTGTTTAACACTTTTTTGGTTACTACATGATTCCATATGTGTTACTTCATAGTTTTGATGTCTTCACTATTATTCTAGAATGTAGAAAAAAGTAAACATAAAGAAAAACCCTTGAATGAGCCCTTGAATGAGTAGGTGTTCTTTTGACCGGTAGTGTATATGTCCCTTCCCCCCACTTCTAAAACCAAAGTTGCGCCCCTGGATATTTATTTAACCATTTTCTTCACTATGTTTTTGTATATGGGAAGTAGCCGACTAACTGTATTATTAGTCGTATGTATGAGACACGCATGGTATACATCGTCCAATCAAATATTTACTTGCAGTATGTACCAGGGTACAAAATAATGAAGTCTGACACATATTTTCTAGCTCTGTGTGTGTGGAGTAAGAAAGACATCATTTCATTTCTCTTACTGGGTGTTGCATGATGTAAGGCTGGTGGGCCATCCAGGAAGGATTCTGTACCTGCCACATGAAAGGGTAGGGTTAACCTCATGCCACATTCTTCATATTTACATAACATTTACATTTGAGTCATTCAGCAGGCGCTCTCATCCAAACGCGACTGTCATCTTTTGATCATTTATATTGAATGAACTCCAGGATAATGATGTGCCTACCTGGTAGGAGGTGACAGGAGACATGTAGGGAGACATGGCTTGCTGAGCCATCATTCTATTGGCCGTTAGGGTGTAGGGAGAGGCATAATAGCCGTTCTGCATAGCAGCTGAGGTGGGGTCGTAGGTGAGAGTCATCCCGCCCTGGTTAGGACAAAACAGAACCGTCACACAAAGCCAGATCCTTATCATCTAACCGTCACATTAGCATCCCAATACCAACCATTAAATCAGTACCATGATCTGTAATGGCTATGCACTAATAAAGTGTTTCCTAAACTGTGGGGCGTGCCCCCCCCCCCCCTGGTGTCGGCAGGGGGGGCACCGGTAGAATTGTGTAGAACTGCAGGACATAAGCTGCAAAATTCCGTCCGCCAACAAGAGGTGGAAAAAAATGCCCAATAGTCATATTTGAGTAAAAGTAAAGATTCCTTCATAGAACATGACTCAAGTAAAAGTAAAAGTCACCCAGTAAAATACTACTTGAGTAAAAGTCCAAAAGTATTTGGTTTTAAATATACTAGTATCAATAGTAAATGTAACTGCTCAAATATACTTAAGTACAAAAGTAAAAGTAAAAGTATAAATCATTTCAAATTCCTTATATAAGCAAACCGGACAGCACCCTTTCATAGTTTTTGGATAGCAAGGGGCACACTCCAACACTCCAGCTAGGGGCACACTCCAACACTCAAACGAAGCATGTGTGTTTATTGAGTCTGCCAGATCAGAGGCAGTAGGGATGACCAGGGATGTTCTCTTGATCTGTGCGCAAATTTGACCATTTTACTGTCATGCTAAGCATTCAAAATGTAACGAGGACTTTTGGGTGTCAGGGAAAATGTATGGAGAAATAAGTACATTATTTTCTTTAGGAATGTAGTGAAGTAAAGGTAAAAGTAGTCAAAAATAATAATAGTAAACTACAGATACCCCAAAAAACTACTTAAGTAGTACTTTAAAGTATTTTACTTAAGTACATTCCACCCCTAGTCATGAACAGTTCTTGTGCCCATAGAAATAGACAAGGTGCGTGTACTCAACTGCCGAGGGGGTGGGGGGGCCCGAATGTTGGAAGGGGGACCCGAGTGAAAAAGTTAATAAACCCCTGCTATAATGAACTGGTCTCTCAGGATAGGATTAACACTGGGCCCTGGGCAAGTTAGTCAACACTAGAAATGAGGTCATTGCATTTATTCTTAAAATGGCCTTTATTAGTCTGGCAGGGAGAGAAAACTTGCAGTTGTGGGTCCACCCACAGAGACATCCAGACAGACGAGACGGACAGAGAGGCACTTACAAGTCTGAGCTCTCCCTCTCGGGGCCAAGTGCGACCGCTGGGGATGTATGGACTGTGGCTGTGCCTCTTCCTCTGACCATCGGCAAACTTACACAGCAGGGGCTCAGAGGGAGCTGGAGAGAAAAAAACACATCATCCTCACCATTAGCGAAACCAAAAAGTGAGCATCGCAGCCCAAAGCATGAGAGAGAATAAGAGAAAATAGACCTTACCCATAGTTCCAGGCGCCGTCTTGATAAACTTCCCATTGAAGTGGGCTATGGCTGAGTTACACATCTCCTTGGACTCCATCCTGAGAATAGTAGACATAACTCACACATGAATCAATGGGACCTAAATTAGAAAAAGTAGCAGGATTTGAACCCACAACCCTTCGAGTTACCAACATGGCCCTGCGTCAAACTGTTACGGAGCATTGAGATGTTCTCACCTGGCGAAGCCGACCCCTCTGCTGGCCCCGTTGTAGTCTCTGAGGACGCGGGTGGAGATGACCTGTCCAAAAGGCCTCAGCAGCCCCTCCAGCTCCTGCTCGTCTACAGACACAGGCAGGTTGGAGATGTACAGGTTGGTGGGGTCCTGCTCCTGTTGCTGCTTAGAGAGAGGGACAGAGAAATGAATAGAGGGGTATCAGGATCATTTTCCTCCAAAGAATCTATGGTCATTTGGACGGCAACACCAACTTAAACCACAATAGCACTCGAAGGACAATTACATGAATATTTCACTCGGATTGAAATTATGCGTTGACACGATTTGAGTCTGTGATGATATCCAAGCCAGGATATCCAAGCCATAACAACAACAAAAAACACAACTGAACATGAGTTAGCTAGGGTTGTGTGTTGCCTTAGTGACGGTCACGTCCAGGTCATGTGGGGCCTTCAGTCAACAACTCTGTAAATGCGTTATCAACTTGAGTTTCTATGGCCCTTGATTTGCTCATAATGGCGACTGGTCTCTTTTTCTATTTTCTCTGCATCTCTCTCTCCTTTTTAGATTTAACACCTGGTTCAGTTCTCCCATCTTTACCATTACGAACTCAACAGCTAAGCAGTTCTCCCATCTTTACCATTACGAACTCAACAGCTAAGCAGTACAGTTATGCAGCTACCATACATACAGGCACACTGTGTTCTGCTGGCCTCGGCAGAAATACAGGAGCTAGCTAGACACAGGTCCCTGAGAGAGAGAGAGAGCGAGAGAGAGATAGCAGAAATGTGCTGACAGAGAGAAATGTATTTGGAAAAGTGAAACCGGTGAAACTGGGAGAGGGAGGAGAGCAGTGGCGTTAAAGTACTTATAGAAAAAATACATTCCTTAAGAAAATATTTTACTTTTTACTCCATACATTTTCCTTGACACCCAAAAGTACATTTTGAATGCTTAGCAGGAAATGGTCAAATTCACGCACTTATCAACAAAACATCCCTGGTCATCCTTTCTGCCTCTGAACCTGGTGGACAAACTTTGTTTGTAAATGATGTCTGAATGTTGGAGTGTGCCCCTGACTATCCGTAAATTAAAAAAAACAAGAAAATGGTGCTGTCAGGTATGCTTAATATAAGGAATTTGAAATGACTTAAATTTGCGCTTTTACTTTTGATACTTAAGTATATTTTAGCAATTGCATTTATTTTTGACACTTACGTATATTTTAAACCAAATACGTTTATACTTTTACTCAAGTAGAATTTTACCGGGCGACATTCACTTTTACTTCAGTCATTTTCTATTAAGGTATCTTTATTCTTTACTCAAGTATGACAATTGGGCACTTTTTCCACCACTGGAAAAGTGGAGTTGTTCAAATCATAGGTTGAGGCTGAAAAAAAGACCACCCTATTTCACCAAAGAAGTATTCAAACTAATAAGCATAACATCAGTAACTGGACATGGAACGTTAGCATAACATGCTAACTCATAATACAGCATAAAATGCTACCTGGGAGTATCCTAACCAGAGCACATTAATTAGTGGTTGCTGTGCTACGAGACAGTCATAATATTTGCATAGCAGCAGAAAGCTGTCCGTCCTGTTCTGTGCGTGCGGACCGACTGTTTTTTGGCAGCGAGCGGGAGAGGGAAGGGAGGACATCTGGCTTCATTTGAGAACGTGAATGGGGTCACCGCCTGAACAGCCAGCCGGGGTCATGTGACTAACTCTGCTGCTCTGCTTTACACACACACACACAAACATATGCACGCACACACACACACACACACACACACACACACACACACACACACACAGTTAAATGCACACACACACAGTCTACTGCTGCAAATAAGCAGAGACGTGGAATGGAACATTAGCATAACATGCTAACTCATAACACAGCACAACATGCTAACCAGGAGTATCCTAACCAGAGTACATGACTTAGTAGTTGCTGTGCTACGAGACAGACAGTCTGTTGTTCTGCTAACAGAAGAACACAGAGTTCCTCTCACCTTAGCCATCTGGGCTTGTATCCCACTGGTCTTTAGGGCATGGACCGTCTTCTGGGCTGCTGCAGGGCTGTCAAAGTCCACAAATCCATACCCTGGAGGAGGAGGAGGAGCACAGAAACAACCGTCATATACAGTAGTACAACTTGACATTAGTTTGCTTTTACATTACATTGCAAAAGCATTTGCTGAGTAGCATACCAATGTGTGATACTATCTGACAACCGTAAAATGTATCAGTTGTTTCGATAAATTGGAGAAAAGGAGATCAATATTAGAATACACGATACTGACCTTTACATTTGTTAGTTGTTTTATCGAGGATGGCCTTTGCCGACACGATCTTGCCGTATCTATGAACACAAGAAGAATCAAATGTTAAGAACAGGATGTTGCTCCCTTATCCTTAAACCGTATTGATTATCACCACAATATGCATACATTATTGTTTTAAAGGTCAAACTATATTTCAATCTACCCGATCCTCTTTATTTGGTACAGTATGTGTTATGAAGGCTCAGTGGTTAAAGCTGGTTGAAATGATGTCAATTACAATCAGTTAACAAACCAGATATGGTTGTAGTTACGTCATTTCAACCACTTGCTGGGGGGGGGGGGGGGGTTCCATTTTTAGCTTCAAATATATGAATTTGTTTAAAAAAATACTGTATGCCCCATATCACAGACAGAGTGTCGCTCTACTGCTAAACTTCTACAACAAGGGCCGGGAGTCAGAACGCTCGGCTTGCACAAGAATGCATGACATCATCGCTGAGAAAAAAAAGGCAGCCATGTAAGCCGGTTGAGGCAACCGGGTTGTGAGGCTTGGAGGGAACATATTGAGCCTTAATGACCACACAGCACACCATGTTATTTCAGTGGACTCATTTAAGAGGATCAATTCATTGATGTATCTTTAACCACATTGTGTCTTTAACCCGAATGAAACCCTCGTACTAACGGGCATACTAAAAGGCACTTCTGCCGAGTCACTGAATGACGTCAATACTTACAACAGGCTAAAGACAAGAGGTTAATGCAATCCGTGCGAACACACACTGCAGTATTTACACAGTGGCATACAAATGTATGTATGAAACTCTGAAAGCTTTGGGCACTGTAAAAATAACAAATTGACTCCCCACACAGGGACTTAGCTACAAACATCCATTATATGTCAAATATGTGTGGTGGGATGCAGATATATAAAGAGATAACAAACATTGCTACAACAGCCGACATTATGTCAAAGAGCAGCCTAACGCTAGACCAAAGAGAAAACGATAAGATGCCTAGCAATAGCCTAACTATTTGTTCATGTCGACGCGCCCGTGTTACCGTACTTGAAAAACAGCCTGCGTCAATAAACTGCGCTCATACTCAGATAGAAATACCCGAGTTGAAATGATGCCAAGCCGTTTTGCGGAACTGGTATTTTAAGGACGTGCATCATGCTTTGGTTGAACTAAACGCTCGGCTAACATTAGGCCTGGTTGCAATGAAAGGCTCTTTCATTTCTGCTTGGTGCCCGGCAAGCAGGCTACCACCGTTGGGAGCAAAACACAAGCAAACAACACAGCAACAGCGGCTGTTGCCCCTGGTAACATGGTTGAATGCTTCGCTCCATATGCTTGTGGTCCAGAGGCCAGAGGCGCACAGAGACAAAACCAACAAAACATGACAATTGCTGCATTCACCAATCCCAATACTGTAGAAAACAGTCACGTTCCCTAATCTCTCGTCTCTACAGATACAGTATCATGTATCTGTATCATGTATCATGTATCACAGTTCCCATGGTTTAGTTGGTTGGAGGGATGCTAGCTAGTGGCCTCTATGCTTGGTTCACGCATGGGCCACATGAATATGCTATTGGCATATATAGTTGGAACAAGCTGTTCTAATTCATCATAATAATGTGTGTAAGTCAGTCAGTGCTTGTGTGTGGTGTGTGTGTGTGTGTGTGTGTGTGTGTGTGTGTGTGTGTGTGTGTGTGTGTGTGTGTGTGTGTGTGTGTGTGTGTGCTGAGCAGTACTCACGGCTGGCAGAGCTTGACCAGGTCCAGGTCAGTGGTTGCTGGAGGCAGGCCGCGGATGTACAGGTTCGTTTTGCTGAGCTGGTCCCATCCTGTGGTGCTGCTGTTGCTGCTGGTGCTCACCGTGCTGGGGCTGGCTGGAGCCATGGGGTACGACTGCAAGGAAGAAACACGGTCAGGTACACAGTAAACACACGGTCACTCTGTTGCCCTCCGTTAACGTGGGTGTTTGTGTCTCAACCAGGAAAGAAATGGAAATTCCTGGAAAGACTAGAGACGAGTTTAAACTCAGACAGATTTGTAGTTACATGGTATTTACACAGGAGAGAAACAAGAGAGGACATCAGGTACACACAATGCCACTGACTTAACACACACACCGGTAAGCAGGCAAATACACACACATATATGCACACAGACAAAGACACACCCACACACAGACACACACACATACCCTCACGTGTACAGACACACAAACACACACACAGACAAACTGGTGTCCCTTGCCTACGGAAATATGAAACATGGCCTCCTGTGGCCTTTGTGCCACACCCAGAAAATACATCAACAGCACACAACAGCCTCAGCAGATTCCTGAACACACAACAGTCTACAGTCAAGTCAATTCCTGGAAGGAAACGTACACAGTATCATGATGTTTTTCATGCTTTTACTCAAGGTGAGACGCAGGTAGCTGATAAGACCCACGGCACTGAGCACACTGTCAACAAGGCTCAGCTATATACCTAGCTTCCGCTTCCTGACACGCAAGGCAAAACAGTGCCCCCCACCCCCAAGCTAGTCTATAGCTAAACTGAATCAACCGAAGCTTGTGACATGACAGGCTCACGTGCCATTCTTAGCTGGTGACGTGAGACCGAGAATCTATTTCACATAGACCACAAACACATCATGATGTAGATGCACTATAGATGCACTATCGTAAAGTGGCAGTTCCACTGGATGTCATAAGGTGAACGCACCAATTTGTAAGTCGCTCTGGATAAGAGCGTCTGCTAAATGACTTAAATGTAAATGTAATGATGTGTTTTTATCCAGTACAGTCTATGCCATCTTATCGGGTCATTTCCCATCTGGTTTTGGACATCCAAACCATGATGACATTCTAATGTGTATCGTGATATAATGTGCGAGTGCAGCAGGGAGATAACAAGGTTGTATGTGTGTGCATTATTTGACTCGTGGCCCTAATCAACTGACTTACCACTGTGAGTTACACACAGTCACATACTAGGTCAATGCATATCATTGTCGCTATAAAACTAACTCCAGGGCATCAGTGGTGGAAGAAAGTACCCAATAGTCATACCTGAGTAAAAGTAAAGATACCTTCATAGAAAATGACTCAAGGAAAAGTGAAAGTCACCCAGTAAAATACTACTTGGGTATTTGGTTTTAAATATACTTGTGTATCAAAAAGTAAATGTAATTGCGAAAGTACACTTAAGTGTCAAAAGTAAATCATTTCAAATTCCTTATATTAAGCAAACCAGACAGGCCAATTTTCTTGTTTTAAAAATGTACAGATAGATACAAATGAAGCATGTGTGTTTAGTGAGTCCGCCAGATCAGAGGCAGTAGGGATGACCAGGGATGTTCTCTGTTTAGTGAGTCTGCCAGATCAGAGGCAGTAGGGATGACCAGGGATGTTCTCTGTTTAGTGAGTCCGCCAGATCAGAGGCAGTAGGGATGACCAGGGATGTTCTCTGTTTAGTGAGTCCGCCAGATCAGAGGCAGTGAGGGATGTTCTCTGTTTAGTGAGTCTGCCAGGAGGCATGTTCTCTGTTTAGTGAGTCCACCAGATCAGAGGCAGTAGGGATGACCAGGGATGTTCTCTGTTTAGTGAGTCCACCAGATCAGAGGCAGTAGGGATGACCAGGGATGTTCTCTGTTTAGTGAGTCCACCAGATCAGAGGCAGTAGGGAGGACCAGGGATGTTCTCTTGATAAGTGTGCGAATGGACCATTTTCCTGTCCTGCTAAGCATTCGAAATGTAATGACTACTTTTGGGTGTCAGGGAAAATGTATGGAGTAATAAGTACATTATTTTCTTTAGGAATGTAGTGAAGTAAAAGTAGTCAAAAAATATGACTAGTAAAGTACAGATATAGCAAAAAACTACTTAAGTAGTGCTTGAACGTATTTCTACTTAAGTACTTTACACCACTGGAGAGCATATAGTAGTTGACAGCACCCTGCTACAACTGACCGTAGTGGTGAGATTGTGTAATCTGTTGAGCTAGTGCATCAGCTATTCATCTGTGAAGAGCACACTTCTCCAGCGTGCCCGTGGCCATCGGTTACGACGCTAAACTGCATTTAGGTCAAGACCCTGGTGAGGACGATGAGCATGCAGATGAGCTTCCCTGAAACGGTTTCTGACAGTTTGTGCAGAAATTCTTCAATTGTGAAAACAAACCGTTTCATCAGCTGCCTGGGTGGCTGGTCTCAGTCGATCCCGTAGGTGAAGAAGTTGGATATGGAGGCCCTGGGCTGGCGTGGTTACACGTGGTCTGCGGTTATGAGGCCGGTTGGACGTACTGCCAAATTCTCGAAAACGACGTTGGAGGCGGCATATAGTAGAGAAATGAACATTCAATTCTCTGGCAACAGCTCTGGTGGACATTCTTACAGTCAGCATGACAACTGCACACTCCCTCAGAACTTGAGCCATTTTTAACATGTTGTTGTGTGACGAAATTGCACATTTTAGAGTGGCCTTTTATTGTCCCCAGCACAAGGTGCACAAGGTCTAATGATCATGCTGTTTAATTAGCTTATTGATATGCCACACCTGTCAGATCGGTGGATTATCTTTGCAAAGGAGAAATGCTCACTAGTGGTGATGTAAACACATTTGTGCACAACATTTTCGAGAAATTATATTTTTGTGCGTATGGAAAATTTCTGGGATCATTTATTTCAGCTCATGATATATGGGACCAAAACTTTACATGTTGCATTTATATTTTTCGTTCCATGTTATATATACACAGTGCTGTGAAAAAGTATGTGCCCCCTTTCTGATTTTCTCTATTTTTGTATGTTTTATATTAAATGTTATCAGATCTTCATATTAGATAAAGAGAACCTGATTTTACAAATAATGAAATATATATATTTATTTTATTTATTTAATTAACAAAGTTGCAATATGCAACACCCAATAATTACCCTGTGTGAAAAAGTAATTGCCCCTTACACTCAATAACTGGTTGTGCCACCTTTTGATGCAATGACTGCAACCAAATACTTCCTATAGTTGTTGATCTGTCTCTCACATCGTTGTGGAGGAATTTAGGCCCACTCTTGCATGCGGAACTGCTTTAACTCAAGGATATGTGGGTTTTCAAGCATGAACTTGCTCGTTTCAAGTCCTGCTAGAACATCTCAATTGGGATAAGGTCTGGACTTTGACTAGGCCGTTCCAAAACTTCAAATGTGTTGCTTTTTAACCATTTTCATGTAGACTTGATTGTGTGTTTTGGATCATTGTCTTGCTGCATGACCCAGCTGCACTTCAGCTTCAGCTCACAGACCGATGGCCTGACATTCTCCTGTAGAATTCTCTGATACAGAGCAGAATTCATGGTTCCTTCTATTAAGGCAAGTTGTCCAGGTCCTGAGGCAGCAAAGCATCCCCAAACCATCACACTACAACCACCATGCTTGACCGTTGGTATAAGGTTCTTACTGTGGAATGCAGTGTTTGGTTTGGACCCATCTCATCCAAAGTTGATTCAAGTTTGCCAAAAAGCACCTGGATGATCATCAAGACTCTCGGAAGAATGTCCTACGGACAGATGATTTAAAAGTCTAACTTTTTTTAGATGACATGGGTCCCATTATGCCTGGTGAAAAGACATTCAGCACTACTGTTCTTTCTAGAATTTTCTAGCATGGAGTTTTTCCATTTCACCAAGCTCCAGAATGTCGACAGTGAAATATAATGAGATGAATAGGGGTAGGAGTTTTTCCTAGTCACATGGTCAGGAACAAATCGTCACCCTGGTTCTACCCTAGGGTTAAGTGCCTTGCTCAAGGGAACAATAACAGACTTGTCACACTTTCAGGTCAGGGATTCAAACTAGCAACCTTTTGGTTACTAGCCCAATGCTCTAACCGCTAGCCTACCTGCCACTAGGCTATTTCCCTGGTGACATTCTTGCGTGGGGTGCTGTCTACACTCCTTCCATCACGGTTCCTTCCTAGTACTACAGTCTGGTGTGTCAGTGGGAACCTACCACACATTCTCTGAGGCAAACCAGAGCCCTCCTCTGCAAGGCATTTCCTTCCTCTTACTCATTAAAATAGCTCCGACCCCGCAGAAGCCACTCCAGGAAAATCTAGAATGGCATGCGGCAGACCAATTCATCTGTGGATTAAGAAAAAACATGTTCTGCCTTCCACCATTGGAAAACATATTTACCAAAACAAAATGGTGAGCTAAATTACATTAAGATGGCCACCACATTGAATTAGGGCTGGGACTACTTATATCGTTTAGGATGGCGATATCCTAAGCCTACCCACAGAATGCACACATAATCACCTCCATCTTGTGGACTAGAATCTTTGACGAAGCAAAGAATGAAGAGCCATTGCATAACTAATTCAGATAAACAACAGATGATTATGCCTATGGATATCTTTATGGGTGGAGATATACTAAGCCTACCGACAGAATCGACACACAATCACCTCCATCTTGTGGACTAGATGGTTGAATCAGCAGCCCGGTCTCATAGACTAGACGTGACATAGTACATCACTGGGGCTAAGCTTCCTGCCATCCAGGACTTATATACTAGACGGTGTCAGAGGAAGACCCCAAAAATTGTCAAAGACTCCAGTCAACCCATAAGTCATAATGTTCTCTCTGCTACTGCACGGCAAGCAGTACCGAAGTCCAAAGTCTACATCCAAAAGGCTCCTCAAGAGCTTCTACCCCCAAGCCATACTGTAAGACTGCTGAACAATTCATCAAATGGCCACCTGGACTATTTACATTGACCCCCCCCCCCCCACACTACCTACATGTACAAATGACCTCGACTAACCTGCACCCCCGCACATTGACTTGGTACCGGTACCTCCTGTATACAGCCTCATTATTGTTATTTTCTTTTTACTTTAGTTTATTTAGTACATCTTTTCTTAACTCTATTTCTTGAACTGCATTGTTGGTTAAGGGCTTGTAAGTAAGCATTTCACGGTAAAGTCTACACTGTTGGTTAAGGGCTTGTAAGTAAGCATTTCACGGTAAGGTCTACTACACCTGTTGTATTCGGCGCATGTGACAAATAAAATGTGATTTGATTTGGTAAACGTAAACCGGGAGCACTGAAATTAGTATAGGTTAAGTTTGGTATGGTTACACAAGACAGAAGGTTACTTAAAGTGGCAATATGCCACTTTTTGGGCAACGCAACCAAATTCACCTAGAAATGTGAGTTATAGAGCTATCATTCTACTTGAACGCAAGTCTAAGAAGCAGTAGATCTGTTTTCTATGCTTCCCGTTCTTAAGTTTTGTTTTTGCGTCTTTTACTTTCGGTTTTGTACACCAGCTTCAAACAGCTGAAACAACAATATATTTGCTTATGGAAAATACTTCACAGCGGTTTAGATGGTACAATGATTCTCTACACTATACTAGTTTATTTTGTCACAAACTGAAATTAGGCTAACTATTAGATTTTTAGCAATCAGGAAATGGCACAACAATTTCTGCATCGGGCGTATAAAGGTGTACGTCTAGCATCCCAAAGGTTGCGTGTTTGAATTTCATCACGGACAACTTTAGCATTGTAGCTAATTAGAAACTTTGCAACTACTTACAAATGTTTTGCTACTTTGCAACTAGTTAGGGTGTTAGCTAACCATAACTCTTTAACCTAACTCCTAACCTTAATAACCCTAACTCCTAGCCTAGCTAACATTAGCCACCTAGCTAACGATTAGCCACAAGTTGGAATTCATAACATAGCATAAGTTTTGGAAATTCTGAACATATCATACGAAATGGATGACGGACATCCACAAATGAATACATACCATACGAAACGTAACATATCATACTAATTGGGTTGTCCCGGAGTTACATGTTACCTCTTCCCCTGAGTCCAGGTTGGAATCAGTGGTGAACTACAGTGTGGAGTGGTAAAGAAGGACTGAAGTACCAACTCATTTTAGATGACTACCTGATTATTAGGCCTATTGGAAACATTCAGGGCGGATATAGCTACAAATCGCAATCACCTCCATCTTGTGGACTAGATGGCTGAATCAGTGGTGAACTACAGAGTAGTGGTACAGAACCACTGCATAGGTAGCTACACCTGAAAAGGCTCATTATAGATGCATGAACACCCATGTTCACTCCAGCACACTGACCCACATTAGGCAGAAGCTGAGCACGCCGCTCACTAGAAGGCCTACTGGGCCGAACCAAAACACAGGTGAGCAGGGCCTACTGTATCAGTACTCGGTCTATACAAAGCATGTTCTATTCTAACAATACCAACAAGGAATCTAAGCTGTAGTAGGCCTGCAGTGCCTTCTGTAGCTATGCATCATCATAACTATTCTAGTCTATATTACTCTGTTCTATTCTATTGCTATTCTATTCAAACCTACAAGGAATCGAACAAATGGGACATATGAACTACAATTTAAATGCCATACATTTGTGTGTGACCTGCGTGGCCTATTTTCATTAAAAACATGCTGAAGAAATCATGGATTTCTCCTTCAAGACTTGGGGAGGTAGAGATAGATTAACGTAGGCCTACATTTGAATAGCCGGGGGAATAAAACGGTGTATGTTCAGAGTATAGGTGATTCTTCTTGTGAACATTATAGCAATGTTATTATAGCAGTAGGTCTAACAAATGTTCAGCATCTAAACCTGGGTTACCTGGACCATGCGGAGGGTCTCTCTCTCTCTCCCTCGGTCTCCAGTAAGTTAATGCGTGATTATATCATACATCATATAGGCATGTTCCTTCATCAGTTTCCTTTTGAATGAGCAATTCGATGCGTATCTGAATGTTAAAAAATGTTATCCTATTTAGGGAATCAATCTATTTGGATGATAGTTGTTATAAGCCATTAGGGCCTAATACAATAAAAGCTGCTGGATAGGCTATTCTGTAATGCTAATTCAAGGACAAAGCCGATAATATAAAATGGACACTAATGCACAGAACATACTTGACCAAAATGTAATGTAGCTAGCTACGGACAGTCACACTACATCACTTTGCAACCTGACTGTCGGTGAGCGGTGTTATAACACTATAATGACGACTGTCGCTTCTCGTGACCGTGTTAACTGAGGTGATAAGACAGCTGGGCCGTACGCACATTCAAATTGGATGCGTTCAAGGGACTTATGGCACCGTTTTGGACCATCCCAGCCAGGGCTTTTTTGGCCTACCTGCTTCCGATATGTGCTCTTCAACGGGTTGGCAGTGTTTGCAAAGATCATCCTGGATAGCCTATTCCAGTTATTCCGAGATAAAAAGCTTGTTTCCCCACAAAAATGCAGCTACATGCAGACCCGTTTATTAAAAGCCAGTGGGTTTATTTGGAAAAAATCCGCATATCGACCGGGTTTGAAATAAACTCCGTTTTCGATCCTGATTCAAATGTCCTTGTCGCGTTGTCACATCCGTAGGCTACCTAACATAGGCTACACTGCGTAGGTTATATGGTTTTAATCCCACCAAAGTGTCGTCCAACCCAGGCATCAAAACTCAGTTCAGTTCATTGATCTACGACGTCCTGCTGACCACTCCTGAGTCCCACCTACTACAGACCAAACCATTGCGCATACAATAGAGGTGCGTTTAAAGATATAATCAAATAACCTTCTTATTGAGTACGGTTAGTATTAATATTCTGAACACAAAACGCGTTTAAATGTTTGACAATCAACATATAACTAGTCACTACCATGAAAGATACATGTAATACGCAAATTAATACATTGTATCAATTTTTGTCGTTCCCCATACCCCGCGTTTTGTTGACGCCCACACATACCATACATTCTTTACCCCCTCCCCCATTGACTCCCTCCCCCTCCCGGAGTCCAATGGTTAAAGCGAGAGATGAGAATTGACAGGTCAGGATGTAAAGGATAGGCAGTTCTGTTAGATAAGCAAAATACTGTAACATGTCATTGGTTTGTGCCTCACTAACATGAATAGTCAAGACAATGCCGTGTCTAGGGTGTTTTTAAAAAGGGACAGGGATAGAGCTAGGAAGGATATAGGTTAGAAATTGTGACCTATTGTAGGCTATTTCCTCCAGCTCCTGTGATGATGTAGACCTAAGGACGGTGGGAGTAGAAACTAAATATAGACTGTTCTATGATCACTAAAAAGTGCACTCTAAAAGTCCAATCTGTAATGGGAGGGTATATTCACCTCAGATCTCACTGCACTCAGACCACCTTGAATGATTTACTAGGCTAGAGGAAACCATTATGAATGCACCTGATATTTATCAACAATAAGCATCTTTGCAGTGGCGGAAAAAGTACCCAATTATCATACTTGAGTAAAGGTAAAGTTACAGTACCTTAATAGACTCAAGTAAAAGTCACTCAGTAAAATACTACTTGAGTAAATGTATACAAGTATCTGGTTTTAAATATACTTAAGTATCAAATTAAAAGTAAACACTATAAATCAGAAGGCAAGATTGTCTTGTAATTGTTTATTTACAAATAGCCAGGGGAACACTCCAACACACAGACATAATTGACAAAATAATCATTTGTTTAGTGAGTCCACCAGATAAGAGTAGGGATGACCATGTGTTCTCTTGATGAGTGCTTTAAATTGGACAATTTTCCTGTCCTAAGCATCTGAAATATAACGACTCTGGGAAAATGTATGGGAGGAAAAAAATACATATTGTCTATAGGAATGAAGTGCAGTAAAAGTAAAAGTTGTCCAAAATATAAATAATACAGTAAAGTACAGATACCCCCAAACACTACTTAAGTAGTACTTCAATGTTACTTTAGTTCCTTTACACCACTGCATCTTTGAATATTCAACACTATCTGTACCATTCAGTGGTATTTTGTTGAAAACAGTCTCATTTATGTATGTTAAAATGTGTATATACACATTTTAACATATATATATGTATATATACACATTTGAACACATACATTGCCTTCAAAAAGTATTCATACCCTTTTACTTTTTCCACATTTTGTTGTGTTACAGGCTGAATTTAAAAAGATATGTTCTTGTCACAGGTCTACACACAATACTCCATAATGGCAAAGTGGAATTATATTTGTTGAAATTATGACAAATGAATTAAAAACGAAAAGCTGAGATGTAATCAGTCAATATAAGTATTCAACACCTTTGTTATGGCAAGCCAAAATAAGTTCAGGACTAAACATTTGCTTAACAAGTGCTTCGTGTTGAAAGATGAGTTATTTCCTGACATCCGATTGGTTACTGGCATTTAAATGCCCTTTCCGACAAACTGATTAGTTAAAAGGCCTCACGCAGCACTTCCTTGTTTGAAAATATCTCCCGCGAACAATACACGTAACAAGAGAAAAAAATGAGAAAATCTCGAAGAATATACCTACAGTATGTGAATAAAAATATGCGATCTCAGTTCGCCAATGCGAGAAAAGCAGTGAATGAAAGAAAAAATGTGCCTGATCCGCTGATCGAGGCAGTGGCAGTACAGATAGATGAGGAAAAGGAGTAAGCCCGCGGCAGCCCGTTGAGACGAAGATGACGATTAGAAGCGATCAACCAGAAAGCAAACAGCCAACAGTGACTTTTATTCCATATGTCTCAAATAAACCAACTTGTACATGATTTGATTTGCCATAAGTGTCTAAACACTGGACTGAAAATCGCCATAGACTTCACCAACCAGTGATTCTTTAATTATGTCATGATAGAATGTGCAGACTGTGAAGGTGATGGTGATGCATTTAGGATGACTGTTTACACTTCCTCCTGGCTGCAGGAGTGCCCCAAGGGAGATGTGGCATTTGATATAAATGTGAGGATGGTTCTTCTAGCCCACGAACTTGGACTTGGTTATGCACCTCTAAAGAAAATATGTCCTCGGGATTCCTTCCTTGCTTCTCAGCTCATACCAGAGACATGACAGGTAAATAAAAAGGGCGAGGGGCCCATTATTATCAGGTGACTTCCTGTGTATAAATAATACTTATTTCCTTGCCCCAGCGAATGTATTCAAAGTTAACAAAACAGAGTGATAGGAAAACATAACTTTACGATGGGACTGTCACGTAAGCCTACAGCGTCATAGGGCTGTAAGCCTAATGTGATTAGTGAGAAATTAGCTTTACATAAAGTAAATACATGCTGATATGCTAATATTTACATCAGGTAACATGCTGATATGCTAATATTTACATAGGGTAACATGCTGATATGCTAATATTTACATAGGGTAACATGCTGATATGCTAATATTTACATCAGGTAACATGCTGATATTTAGTCCTGCAGTTATGTCTGTAATGTCGTCAGACATAACAAGTACTTTCCCCCCCCACTTTAGTTGCAGAGATTCAGAGAGGGCTACAGTCAATGGAGACTGCTGTAAAAGCTCATTAGAAGAGCATAAGCAGATGTAGAGCGAGACATAGCAGAGTTGCTGAAGGAGGACGAGGATGCCGTCATAGACATGAATGTATCCTTCGATGGCACTTGGCACAAGAGAGATTCACTTCCGAATACGGGATAGGCGTCTGCATTGGTGCTGGTACCAGCGAGCCATAGAAAATGGTGAAGATCCACCCTGTCACATAAAACATTGGAGGCCATATATTTTTTAATAGAGAGGTTGCACCGAAAATGTCACCTGTATATCATAGGATTTCAAATGATAACGTCCTCAAAAAAATGTAGCACTGAGGAAACTCAGAATGCAAATGAATGTCTGAACTCTGTAATATGGTCGCGATGCCCCAGAACTGTCTCTGTGGGCAAAAGCCGCATTGACGGAGCAGCCAGTATGGAAATAGCCACGTTCAATGAGGGAGCCACTGCTATAACAAATGTGATGAACAAATTATGGCTTGATAGCACTTTGGTGACACTGGAGCAATCAGAGAGGAGTTGTGAGAGCTGATGCTGCTTCAATGGAGTGTGCCAAGCGTAGGTGTAGGTCCCATGACACAGTCAAGAAAGTGTCACCAGCAACAACTCAAAGAGGCCCTTACATATGGGACAGGCATAGCTGGTTAATGTTCTGCACATTTCAACAGCCATACAAAATCCTTGTATGTGACAAATTGAGCAAAGTGAAATGAGAATTTGCCCAAAACTGCATATTTGCCCAACAGACCAGTATTCAAAGCATATGCTCTATTGCTGGAAACAAATGTATTAAACGTGATAATGTATTTGTAAAAGGTATATTTTATGTTTATTTGTCAGTTTAGAAGTGATATATGAATAAGAGTATAATTAATGTGACATAAATTGTCATATTTATGGAAAGTACATTTTAATTGCTTTAGCCTATCTTTATCGGGCCATTTTCTCAAAATGACATGTTCTCGGTGTCCAATTCATTTTTCTTAGTCTTCAAAGGACGTACATTCCCATTATTCCACACACAGTTTCTTAGGTCTTAGTAGTCAGACTTTTACAGAGGCTTTTTTTTAAATATCTTGTGTCGTTTTGATTTTAAGTGTCATTTTATGTGCAAAATATGCATCCGTCATACATGTGAATAGTGTTTTTGAAATGACAATATTTTGATCAACTGATCTGTAAAAGTCTGACCATTGAGTGTCTTATCACAATAATAAAATAAAAACATTCTGCCTTGAAGCAATGTGTTGAAAAACAAATTATTGTAATAAGCAAATTAGCGCATATTTTTTTGCCTAATTTGCATATTTTAATTTTTAAATAAATACAACTTGTAATACAATAATATATTGTATTTATGTATACTTTCAACTGGTAAAGTTTCAACCTGATGAGAGTAAAGAAGAAAAAATCCCTATTAGTCTGTGGTGCCTGGCCTTAAGTACACTTTGAATGGTGCAGCAATAGACCCAGTCACTACAAAGATACATGCGTCCTTCCTAACTCAGTTGCCGGAGAGAAAGGAAACCGCTCAGAGATTTCACCATGAGGCCAATGGGAACTTTAAAACAGTCACAGAGTTTAATTAATGGCTGTGATATGAGAAAACTGATGGATCAACAACATTGTAGTTACTACAATGAACATGAAAAGAAGGAAGCCAGTACAGAATACAAATATTCTAAAACATGCATCCTGTTTGCAACAAGGCACTAAAGTCATACTGCAAAAAAAGTGGCAAAGCAATTCACTTTTTGTCCTGAATACAAAGTGTTATGTTTGGGGCAAATCCAATACAACACGTTACTAAGTATCACTCTCCATCTTTTCAAGCATAGTGTTGGCTGCATCATGTTATGGGTATGCTTGTAATTGTTAAGGACTGGGGAGTTCTTCAGGATAAAAAAGACACGGAATGGAGCTAAGCAAAGGCAAAATCCTAGAGGAAAACCTGGTTCAGTCTGTTTTCCACCAGACACTGGGTGGTGAATTCACCTTCCAGCAGGACAATAACCTGAAACACCCCTGTTAGTGAGCATTTCTCATTTGCCAAGATAATCCATCCACCTGACATATATATATATATGTGTCACACCTGTAGATCAGCTTTACTCTTGCAGATAGATTGTGGCTTCTATCAATGTAATTGTCTGCATCATATCCAATCCCCCATATATGTTTATGGAAATATATATCCTGTATATATATATGTGTGTGTGTGTTATTCATGGACTGTACATGTACAGTTGACCTTGTAAGGCCCTGCCAGTGGAAAACCCCTCCTCTCCTAGTCCACCCCTTTTAAAGATAACAACAACACTATCATGTGCCGCTTAGATTCCATTAGCAGCTGTCTTCTAGTAGGAACCAGCCACTCACTCAATCTGTGTTTCCTACTTTGTGTTGGTAGCAACGTTCCTTGTATCAGAATGCTAGATCCACAATAGAGCCGGCATAGTGAAAGATTCTGATAGAAGATACAATTTAGAACTTACGTAGTATCCAATGTAAATCCATACTACACAACAGTAGTAGTTCTTTAAACCTCTGCCTTTTGGTGTGAATAGAATTCTGATTGGCACATGATGTTCTCTTTTCTAGGCCTCAGCAGCTAAATTCAATTCACTAAGTTAACTAAATAGAAATGACTCAAGTTAACTTAAAGTAAATTCTGTTTCTGTACTGTAGGGCAAGTAGTCAGTCATTGTACACCAGGGAGAGGGGAGAAGGAGTTTAGCTATGTTCCATAATGCTTCATATTTTAAAAATCAAACCATCTCCGATCCATATTCCTGGTCAAAATTAGTTTGGATGTATCGAGGAATAACTTCCTTCCTATCTTGTTTTTGTTGCCAATTATAATTCCTGAGATAGTTGGCCCAGGACCTCTGACATGTGATCTGTAGATTTGGTCTGTCCATTCCTCAATCAGCAAAGCAAAGCAAAGCAAAGCAAAGCAAACTCTCTTCCCTATGTTCTGACTTCCCAATTCCCAGTTCCCCCTAGACTTACCTAACAATACTGCAACTAAGTCCATGCATGTCTGTTCTTACAATGTTATTGCAGTATTAGAATCGTACAAAAGGAGAAGGTTACTTCAAAGCAACACTAGAACACACATTCACTATTTGCCCATTTTCTGTTTGAGAAGGGCTTTGCTGGAATTTGACCTTTGATCTGTGGCTGTGAATCAGTGATATAGAGGGGGGGGGGCTATGCTCAAGTCAACGGAAGTAAACAACCACCTCTTAATTTGGTGATAAGCGCAAACCCACATATTAAGTCAGAGAAGTGTTTTTGCACAAGGATTTTACCTACCTATTTAACCCACGATACTCTGGGTTTACCCACTGCTACATCTGGTGTGTATGATCATGGTGTGTAGGCAGGGCTGGGTGGGCTGGGGGCCTGGTGGGGTGTGGAGACGGTGGTGGGTCTGGTGGGTCTGGAGTCTGGCATAACCAACATTCCTGCTGCAGGAAAGAAGGGAGTTTGCATTACTCACATACCATGGAGGACATGGCTATTACACAACACTCACCTCAGAGAACACAGCTAAGGAAATGCCACATCCGGTTGGAGACCTACCAGAGACAAAGGAGCATTTTATTCACAGTATAAGAGCTTTTGACCAGGACAAAGGGAACAGACCAGTCCATGTAACAAACTCAAGGACCTCGTAAGAGAAACTAAAAGATGATAGTGTGGTCAGGGAACAAACGTCAGTAGGAGGAAATAAGTCAAATTTAACTCAATTTACTTGAGCACATGAGGGCCAGCCGTCATTAAACCATTAAAAATAAAGAAAATGAATAAAGAAGAATGTGTCATTGACGTAGCGCTCAACTATGCAATAGCACACTAAACAGACATGTAACAAAGTTTGAAATGCATCACTGGTGTATACAAATGTCTGTTATTCTTCAACGTGTCTTTATTACCATCAATATAGACTACAGATTGTGGTGGTCTGTGTGTTTCTCCTTTAGGAGGACTATAGCAGCCAGCCCGGCCCAAATCCATTTAGGACAGAGCTACTCAGAGGCTCTTACGGCATCAGATTCCCTCCTCGTTTCCTCTGCAGCCAGTGTTACGGTTTCACGGTCAGATCAGGTTACAAAGCAGCCTCTAATGTGCCCAAGCAAGTGAAAGGTTCAATCTTATCTGGTTAAAGGGTCATCTACGGCTGCCACAATGAAGAAAGTAGGTTTTTATACTTAGTAGTTAAATCCTGCTTATTTATTGGTAGTTAAACAAAAACGGCTATCCACCAACAGCTCTTTGAGTTTGACTGTTACTTTGTTCTCAGGTATAGCAAGACACATTGAAATATCTACAGGCCATTTACGTGCACATATTGATCGTTTGCCAACTATTCATCCATCGATCTCATTAATTCACTGACCCATGTATGAAGAAGTAGTGCCATGGCATCGATGTTCTACAGTACGTAGGGATTTTTGGACTTTTTAGGCTTCTCAGTCTATCGGTTAGGATATGGGACTGCACTGACCCAGTTCTGTGGTTGTGAGCCCTTCAAATAGAATGCTGAGAAATGCTTGGAAAATCCCACACAGGCATCACCACACATCAACAACATCCACAATAGTCTTTCATAGCTGAGGGTTGAGGAGAAATGGACTACTTCTCTTTTACTCTTCTCAAGAAACATTTGTGTGTTGACAAAATGCCTAACCAATAGTATCATCTATTTGCATACGCTTCGAACAGACATGCATACCCCGCCAGAGACGCCACCATAGGTTTCTTCACGGTACCCAAACCAAAAACACATTTCATGCGTCACTCAGTTATTCATAGAGCCGTGTCATCGTGGAATGCTCTTCCGCCAGAGGTTACTCAGGCGGAAAGCGAGTGTAGCTTTTACAAAACGGATATTGTATCACAGCTCCTCTTTCTAAAGATGAAATGTAACTGTACTGTCTATAAGAATGTTAGTATGTCTATATGAATAGTGTGTAATTAGTATTTATGTTGTCTGTTGGTGTCTTTCACTGAGTGTAGAAAATATTAAGAGCACCTTCCTAATATTGAGTTGCACCCCCTTTTGCCCTCAGAACAGAATATGTCGGGCATGGACTCCACAAGCTGTCAAAAGCGTTCCACAGGGATGCTGGCCCATGGTTGACTCCAATGCTTCCCACAGTCGTGTCAAGTTGGCTGGATGTCCTTTGGGTGCTGGACCATGTCTACACGGGAAACTGTGGAGCGAGGAAAAACCCAGCAGCGTTGCAGTTCTTGACACAAACCAGTGCGCCTGGCACCTACTACCGTGTTCAAAGGCACTTAACATGTTGTCTTATCCATTCACCCTCTGAATGGCACACATGCACAATGCATGTCTCAATCCTCTCAAGGCTTAAAAATCCTTCTTGAACCTGTCTCCTCCCCTTTATTTGTAGTTATTGATGTGGATTTAACAAGTGACATCAATAAGGGATCGTAGCTTTCACCTGGATTCACCTGGTCAGTCTGTCATGGAAAGAGCAGGTGTTCTTACTATTTTGTATACACAGTGTATAACTCATAGGTATTTGTAGGTTTTATGTGGACCCCAGGAAGTGTAGCTGCTGCGTGTGCAGTAGCTAATGGGGATCCTAATAAATGAAACCAAACTAAACTAAACCACACACCCACATTGTGGTGCAGAATACTGTGTTATAGGCCATCCAATTTCTGTTTCTTTCAATCACTTTGACACATTTTTCAGATGTACAGTAAGTGGTATACAGTGGTGGAAAAAGTACCCAATTGTCATACTTGAGTAAAAGTAAAGATACCTTAATGGTATCCCTGCTCCACCGCATAACACGGTGCCTGACCAGTACGACGCCTGCCACGGTAAGCACGGGGAGTTGGCTCAGGTCTCCAACCTGACTCTGCCACACTCCCCGTGTGCCCCCCAAAATGTTTTTTGGAATATATTGTTATACATTTACATTACATTTAAGTCATTTAGCAGACGCTCTTATCCAGAGCGACTTACAAATTGGTGCATTCACCTTATGACATCCAATGCAATGTTATACACAACTCAGGTATTTCAGCAGCACATTGTACACTACACTAGAATTCCAAAATGGTGGCACAGGAGAGCGACTCGTTCCACTTTGTCCAATTGAAGCAGACTGGCTGATGGAGAATGATAGTGTACAGCCGCGTCCATATATGATTTGGTTTCATCTTCCAACATAAACGGATGTCAAATTGATACATTTGAGGTAAAAAAATATAGAAATGTACAGTGTTCAGCAGTTATCAAACTATATACAGTGACTATGAGGTTGAAGTGCAGTCTTTAATTTGAGGGTATTTCCATCCACAAGCTATATATTTTGTGTTCATTATTATTATCATTATTATTTGCATATTGGTATTGCATTGTATTAATATTGTATTACTGCACCGTAGGAGCTAGAAACACATAACACAAGCATTTGCTGTAACATCTGCTATTCTGTTTACGCAACCAATAAACTTGGATTTGAATTGATTCGTTACATATATCTGATCTCGTCAGTATCAGATGTTTTATTTCTTTACTGTGAGGTCAGAATAGTCATCATCATAGTAGTACATTTGAGTATAAATCCTACTTTTTTTTTTGGTTTCTACTTTACAGACATTTTCATTATGTAGTTCACAAAATCTGTAGCAAACAAACCCATGTAAACCCTATAGGTTTACCAAACGTTTAAGTGGTCATCAATTAAGAGCAGTCAGATTCAATATTTTAACAAAAGAGAAGAGAATCATATCAAAAGTACTGTGAGCACTGCATTGTAAAATGCAATTACTTTAAATGAAAATGTATTGCAATGTGAAACATGTATTTCTAGATGAAACATTGATTAAGTCTGGTGAAAAGGTGACTGTATGATTTTGTGTGTTGCACTTAGTCAATTTAAAAATGTGCTTTTGAGAGAGTTTTGAAACAAGCTGCCTTTTTGATGATCTGTTTTGAGTTGTGAAAATGCACCACATACCTGTGAAAATTGCACCAAAGCGATATTTAAATTTTAAAAATGGTATCGTTAGAAAATGACAAGAAAATCATATCAAAGTAAAGTGCATTTTGAAAAGCAGATACTTAGTCAGAATATTTAGCAAATAGAAAGAGTCATTTGGTGCAAGTGACTGTGAATTTGTTTGTTGTACTCGGTCAATTTCAATATGTGCTTAGACTTTTGAAACATTAGCCATGATTGAACAAAACTGTAACAGGAAAGCATCTCATGCTCCTGATATGGATGCCACTTCCTGCCATAGAAAGCATTGAGTTTAAGCTTAAAATGTCACCAGGAAAATACCTTTCATCCTCCTTCCTCTTTTTAGAGCTGCCGTTCTTAGAAATGTGTTTAGCATAATACCATGTAAACAAAGTTCTTGGCAATCAAAGACACAAACATGGAAATTGATGCCTAATACTGGGAACTATTATGTTTACGCCATACTATTTGGCACAAAAAGTGTTTTCACAATAAGTGAGTCATGGCGTATGAGTAATGCAATCTCAGGGTACAGACTCATCTGCAACTCTGAGGGGGGAAGCAGTGTCTCATTACGGCTGAAAAATCACAATAGGTATCGTTTACGATGGAATATAAATATAGAAATGACAGGTTTAGGTCACATGTGGATGTTATTAGTGTTATTGTGCCTGCAACACTCCCATTACAATTGCTGGGAGAATAGGACTTGGAACAGTTCACCGTATGCTCACTGTGAAACGAAGCCAAAAGAGTCAGGGAGGATTTGGGACGATTGCGCAATCTGTCACAGACACACACACGAAACCCATAACTACTGTAGCCTACACGGTCCTAGACCTAGTTACATGGTCTATAACCTGAACGAATGTGTGCATCTATGCGAGAAATCAGCATTTAAGGATCGTGTTGGGTGCACATGTGCCCAGGAAGACAGCAACCTTACCTTGGTCCAGGACCAGCTCTGTCCCTCATGACCAGCTCTGTCCCTCGAATTCTAACCTTAACCCTAAACCTCTTAGAAATAGCTTTTTTTCCCTTCTGGGGACTAACAAAATGTTCCCAGTTGGTCAAGAATTTTCTCATGGGCACTTCTTGTCCCCACAAGTATAATTAAACATGTTCACATACGCATGCCCGCAAGCATGTTGGCGGGCACACACACACACACACACACACACACACACACACACACACACACACACACACACACACAGCACACACTTCTTCTCCCATCCCTCAGACAGAGAGTTCAGAGACCCCAAATGGGGGATGAGGGATTCAGCACAACAGGGAGCCTGTTTCATTTCGTTGCAGGCTGGGGAAGTAGGTTGAAGGTCAGAGTGGTTCTGTTTGAGCTGCGGGTGTTAGATGACCCCCCTGAAAGGGCCCGGTGCTCCTCGGGGGTTAATGAAATGTACTATGACAGATTGGGGGAAAACATGGAAACTGAACCTCTCTGGGGTTCAACAGGGGTTGGAGGAGATCTGTGGTGGTCGGTGCTGTGGGTCCTATATCCTAGGAGTCCCTGTAGAACTTCTCTGGTGGACAACCATATGTGGTCTTTAGGTATCTAAGACCAGACATGCATTTTGTTCCCCTGAAGTGTTCATGAAATGTCTTTAGTTCGTTTTTGATCAATGCAATGGGGCGTGTTGATTGATAGAAGAAACATGAATGAAGCCCACATTCACACGTGTTACTTGACTGACATCTACTGGTTGAGATTGACTTGTAAACACATTTATTTAGAGCACTTAAAGTGCTCAACAGCGTTGGGGAGTAGTGAGCTAGATGTAGTTCAGCAAGTAATTGAACTGCGTTTTGCAGGAGCTTGGTGGTAGGTGAACTCAATTCAAATGTCGGTTGTGTTTTTTTCGCAGTGTAGAGGTGTAGCTAACTACTGGAACTACACACTACACACTTTCTTTTTTTGTTGTTGCTTCAGACCTATCTAATTCTCACCTGAAACATGGTTTTCAAGTTTAATATGCAAAATGATACATTCTGTTAATTTGACATAGTAATTCACACTTCCTGTTGCTGCGTGATTCTTTTCCCGCTGTCGCAAACTGGCTCAGATTGAGATCCTATGCCTGCACGACTCCAAAGTGACCCTGCAATTTGCAGTCTATGACATTTCAGATTTACATCTGATAGTTTAAACACAAAGTAGTTTGGATGTAGTGAACCACTTTTTCAAAGTAACTCATAGGTAGCCCTTTCCTGCAGTCAAATGACCCAGTGGCCTCATGGGCGGAATGTTATTCATATATTCATTATTTCATAATTATTTTCTGGCGAAAAATATGTTGTCTTATCCATTCACCTTCTGAATGGAACACACACACAATCCACGTCTTCAAGTCGTTTCAAGGCTTAGAAATCCTTCTTTAACCCGTCTCCTCCCCTTTATCTACACTGACTGAAGTGGATTTAACAAGTGACATCAATAAGGGATCATAGCTTTCACCTGGTTACACTGTATGTACAAAACCTTGTGAATATTATGCTCTTTCCATGACATAGACTGACCAGGTGAAAGCTATGATCAGTGTAGATGGGGGGGGGGGGGGGGGGGCAAGATAAAATACTTAAGTGCCTTTGAATGGGTTATGGTAGTAGGTCACAGGCGCACCGGTTTGAGTTTGTCAAGAACTGCAACGCCGCTGGGTTTTTCACGTTGAACAGTTTCCTGTGTGTATCAAGAATGGTCCACCACCCAAAGGACATCCAGCCAACTTGACACAACTGTGGGAAGCATTGGAGTCAACATGGACCAGCATCCCTGTGGAACGCTTTCGACACCTTATAGAGTCCATACCCTGACGAATTGAGGCAGTTCTGAAGGCAAAAGTGGGTGCAACTTAATATCAGCAAGGTGTTCCTAATGTTTTTGCTCACTCAGTGTACAGCAGACCTACCAGGGACTTGCTCCTCCCTGACGCAGCCTGACTGGAATGCCTGCTGCCTGGAAGGGTTTGAGGGCTTTTGTTCCCATTCTGCTGTGTGTTTATTTTAGAGTGTGAGAGAAAAGGGATCCTGTCGCCCCGGCAACGTAAAGCTCAGACGCACAATGGTGTCACCTGAAGAGGGAGCGGGAGATATAAGGAAGGTGCACACAGGTTAAAAGGGACAAAATGGAGGCATAGAACACTTAAACAGGGAAGAGAAGTACACTGAACAAAAATATAAACGCAACACGCAACAATTTAAACGATTTTACTGAGTTACAGTTCATATAAATAAATCAGTCAATTGAAATAAATTCAATAGGTTCTAATCTATAGATTACACATTATTGGGCAGGGGCCCACCCACTGGGTAGCCAGGCCCAGCCAATCAGAATGAGTCTTTCCCCACAAAAGGGCTTTATTACAGACAGAAATATTCCTCAGTATTTACACCTTATGGAACAGCGGGGACTGTTATGAAATATGTCCCATATGTCTTGGACCTATCTGCTGCCACAACAAAATCACAATAATAACTGGAAGGATCTAACCGCGGTAAAAAAAAATAAGAAAAAGAATCACGCTACTGTCTTGATCCAGCTCAATAAAAGCCACATGCACTTTCTAAAACTGGCCCAGTATCCAGGCCTTGTAACCAAAATCACAATTTCTCTGGAAGGCTCAGATCCAGGCTTTCTTTGGCCCAGTCCAGGCTTTCTCTGGCCCAGTCCAGGCTTTCTCTGGCCCAGTCCAGGCTTTCTCTGGCTCAGTCCAGGCTTTCTTTGGCCCAGTCCAGGCTTTCTCTGGCCCAGTCCAGGCTTTCTCTGGCCCAGTCCAGGCTTTCTCTGGCTCAGTCCAGGCTTTCTCTGGCCCAGTCCAGGCTTTCTCTGGCCCAGTCCAGGCTTTCTCTGGCCCAGTCCAGGCGTTCTCTGGCCCAGTCCAGGCTTTCTCTGGCCCAGTCCATCTCCTTTGTTCTGCTACTTGATGGTTTGAAGTGTCAAACAGGTTCAAAACAAGTTCAATAACCAATACAGTGGAAACATCTGAACATTTGGAATGAAAACTAGGCCATCATTCTGTTTTGAGGTCATCTTAACAAAGCACACAGAGATCATAAACATGGTCTTGCCCTGCTCTGCTTCTCATTCATATTAGTCTCCATCTGCTGGTCTTCATGCTTGTCATTTAACACCACCACCATCAGACCTAGCAGCACCCGGCCTTATATAGCGCTGGGCCGCACAGAGCGGAGGACGATAGAGAGAGAGAGAGAGAGAGAAAGAGGAATGGAAGAGGAGGAGGAGAGTAGAAAGAAAAGAAGGAAGGACAGAACACTGGTCTTTGTTTACATGCCTTGTCAGAGAGAGTATGAGAAGGATGGAAAGAGAGAGACAGAGAGAGAGAGAAAAAGAGAGAGGAGAAAGAGAGAGAGAGACAGAGAGAGAGAGAGAGAGAGAGAGAGAGGGGGAGAGAGAGAGAGAGAGATTGGGAAGAGAGAGATACAAGAGAGAGAGAGAGATACAGAGAGAGAGAGAGAGAGATACAGAGAGAGAGAGACAGAGAGAGAGGGGGAGACAGAGAGAGATAGAGAGAGAGAGAGGGGGAGACAGAGAGAGAGGGGGGGGGCAGAGAGAGAGCGAGGGATGGAAGACGAGGGGGAGAGTAGAAAGAAAGGAAGGAGGAAGGGAGGTGACACTTTGCTCTTTATTTACATGTCTTGTCAAGATGACTCTCTCTCTGCTGAGTGTTGAGGAAGCCCAGAGACACTGCTCTGCTTGGGTCTTTTCCACTGTGATCACAGTGTTCAGTCTGGTAGATCTATATATATATCTGACACCACCAGGCCTGGGCAGGGGAGGAGCCATCACTGCACACCTCACTCACTCATTGGGCCCAACAGTGATGGCCTCTGGGGTAGGTTGTTGTGCCTATGTGATACTACTGGTGAATGAGTGAATGACAAATGAATTATAGATATTTCATTTTCGTATTAAATCACCAATTGCTGATTTAACAATAATTGACAAATTGACAAATCATTAATTGACAAATAAACAAACATTACAATAATTCACTGTGATAATTCAGGGATAATTCTGTAGTGGTATAGTACCACTCCGCTCTCTAGGTAGATAATGGCTTATCACACGCCCCTAGGAACAATGTGAGCCTCAAGGGCCAAACCCAAAGCGTCTTGCATGAGTAGGATAGTATGTCTTCTGACTTCACCCCTACATACAATTCTCAATAAAAGTCAGTAGAGTCTGGGGTAATCTGAGAGGATGGGGTCTCCTGAGAAGTGCTTTTTCCCCCTCTCATCCCATCATGGCATCCATAGTCCATACGAGGTCCTTAGAAAGTTAAAGCCCCCTTCCGTCAGCCAGTGAGAGCTGTGACAGATGTTTATGATGACATCATCATTAATGGCACCCCTTTGTTTAGGCCACGTTTTGCTCAGGAACGATGAAGGCTCTCCTGCTCTTTTCTTGGAGGAGAGAGGGCAGGCCAGGCACATACCTCTCTCCTCTTTGGGATGCGTTTCCTTTTTAAGGCAGGTTGGTCTAACGTCCCGCACCGAGAAGAACACTCTGCCTAACCATGTGTGGACGATGCAGCATTTAAACCCACATCATTAAATTGTTCTGTCATGAAGTCAGTGAAGCCAGGTCTTCCCTGCGGAAGCACTTCAAATGATGTATGGTGTACTAATATGATGTATTGTGTACTAAATGCTGTCGATGAATGACTATGCTTTCGTATTTAGCGATCCAGTAAACCTTTAATATACTGTTCTGAAGAACATGAGTCATTGGAGCATATCTGAATCAACCAATCAGCTCCATCAAACTACAACAGACAGAGCAGCAATCCTACAAACGATATTCTACAAACCCATTTAGAAATGAAAGAGCGAAAGAGTGGCATTGATATAATCCTAGCTTTGCTTTGAGTGATGTTGTATAGACCCCTTTCTAACCCAAGGATTAGGGTTGAGCTGGGGTGTGGACATGAAGCTAGGGTTAGGGTTATGGTTGAGGCTAAGGTTAGGGTTGAGCTGGGGTGTGGACAAGAAGCTGAGCTGAGGTCTAGCTGGCCACTGTGAGCTCAGTCAGGCTGCTGTGACGGTCAGGGTGGACACAGCCTCCCAGAACCCTCCTGTCACTCTGGAACACAATCTGAACCAAATACCAGACCCCACACCAGGACCTGTGACAGTCCATTCTGGAGAGGGAGGGAGGGGGGATGAGAGACGGAGAGACAGAGAAGGGAAGAATTGGAGTAAAGACGGAAAGAGGGGAGGGTATATAGAGGATTTGAGGGAGGGGCTATGAGGGGGTAGGTACTACAAATAGCCAGAGTGAGTTCTGTGTGTCCCTCAGTCAGCCTCCCTGCTTTAGTCCACTCCAGCAGCCATCCCAGACCCTTCTCCTGCTCCAGCCCAGACCCTTCTCCTGCTCCTGCTCCAGCCCAGACCCTTCTCCTGCTCCAGCCCAGACCCTTCTCCTGCTCCAGCCCAGACCCTTCTCCTGCTCCACCATGAGCTCCTACCGCTCCTCTGCTCAGTCGGCCCAGTCTGGCTCCTCCTCCTACCGCCGCACCTTTGGCGCAGGGTACAGCCCTGCCATGTCCCATTCCCTCTACAGCAGCCGGGGCTCGGGTGGGGGGCTCGGACATGGCGGCTCCGGGCACATCTCCTCCCGGGTCTACGAAGTCACCAAGACCTCCGCCTCGCCCTCTTACTCCGGCTACCGCACCTCGTCTCACTTCGGCGGACCTGTGATGTCATCAACCGCACACGGATCGCGGTCCTACGCGGGGATGGGGGAGACGCTGGACTTCAGCCTGGCCGACGCGCTGAACCAGGAGTTCCTCCACACGCGCACCAACGAGAAGGTCGAGCTGCAGCACCTGAACGACCGCTTCGCCAGCTACATCGAGAAAGTTCGCTTCCTGGAGCAGCAGAACGCTACGTTGGTGGTGGAGATTGAGAGGCTGCGGGGGCGTGAACCCACACGCATCGCCGACCTGTACGAAGAGGAGATGAGGGACCTGCGTCGCCAGGTGGAGGCCTTGACCAATCAGAGGAGCCGTGCCGAGGTGGAGAGGGACAACCTGGGAGAAGACTTGGACAAACTCAAACTCAGGTAGGAAAGAGGGGGAGAAGGGAGGAAGAGAGGCGAGAGGAGCAGGATGAGGGGGAGTGGAAGGGAAGGAGGGGGTAGGAGACTGAGGAAGAGCAGGGGGAGAAGGGAGGAAGAGAGGTGAGAGGAGCAGGATGAGGGGGAGTGGAAGGGAAGGAGGGGGTAGGAGACTGAGGAAGAGCAGGGGGAGAAGGGAGGAAGAGAGGCGAGAGGAGCAGGATGAGGGGAGTGGAAGGGAAGGAGGGGGTAGGAGACTGAGGAAGAGCAGGGGAAGAAGGGAGGAAGAGAGGCGAGAGGAGCAGGATGAGGGGGAGTGGAAGGGAAGGAGGGGGTAGGAGACTGAGGAAGAGCAGGGGGAGAAGGGAGGAAGAGAGGCGAGAGGAGCAGGATGATGGGGGGTGGAAGGGAAGGAGGGGGTAGGAGACTGAGGAAGAGCAGGGGGAGAAAGAGGGGAGAAATATGGCAACTAGAAGTTACTGTAAAACTACTGATGTAAATAGATCTTTATAAATACATTTGATTGATTGAATAATTGCTCAGTTGATGTTAGACTGCAGGGGTGTAGTTTCTGATTGGTGGATGAGTGGATGAAGGAGAGGATCATGGGTAAGATTAGAGAGAGGAGAACTCTAGGAGTGTAGATCCTAGTGTAAAGTAAGCGTGACATTTCAGCCACCAAAAGCAGCACTGATATCACGGCTGGTTCATGCATACAGTCCCCTGGGATTTCAGTCAGTGCCTCTCGATTAGCCGTTGGGGTTTTGCTGGTTTGTTTGTTGTGGTTACAGCAAGTATTTTTAAACTTGGTCATATCGCTCAGTACAAGTGGACTGATTGTGAGGTGCTGTTGAAGACGTTGTGCATTTGGATTCTTACTGCAAGTAAAATAGGACGTGTTTCCGCTTCAGGTTTTATCAAATGTGTGATAGTCTTACTGCCATTTGCATAGCTGCGTGATCAGCATGCCCCCTCTTGCTGTTGAAGTGTAGGCCTGGATGACATATTAAATACGCAGTGTATGTGTGGGGCTGAGCGGCAGCACAGAATCTTCCGTGGCGTTCTCATTCAACCCGTGAAATAGGAGAGAAGCGCTAGCGATTAATAAAGACTGGCGAAGAAAGAAAGAGCCACACAAGTGCAGAGTGGGAGAGTCTTGTCCCAACTCCAGTGGACCTTTAAGTAAACAAGATCCATCCCCCACCTAGCCCCTGAAGGACTAGACCCAGCCTCCTTCTGAAGGACTAGACCCAGCCTCCTTCTGAAGGACTAGACCCAGCCTCCTTCTGAAGGACTAGACCCAGCCTCCTTTTGAAGGACTAGACCCAGCCTCCTTCTGAAGGACTAGACCCAGCCTTCTTCTGAAGGACTAGACCTAGCCTCCTTCTGAAGGACTAGACCCAGCCTCCTTCTAACATTAGGGTATGGTCTAAGCCTCCTTCTTACATTAGGGTATGGTCTAAGCCTCCTTACATTAGGGTATGGTCTAAGCCTCCTTCTTACATTAGGGTATGGTCTAAGCCTCCTTCTTACATTAGGGTATGATCTAAGCCTCCTTCTTACATTAGGGTATGGTCTAAGCCTCCTTCTTACATTAGGGTATGGTCTAAGCCTCCTTCTTACATTAGGGTATGATCTAAGCCTCCTTCTTACATTAGGGTATGATCTAAGCCTCCTTCTTACATTAGGGTATGGTCTAAGCCTCCTTCTTACATTAGGGTATGGTCTAAACCTCCTTCTTACATTAGGGTATGGTCTAAGCCTCCTTCTAACATTAGGGTATGATCTAAGCCTCCTTCTTACATTAGGGTATGATCTAAGCCTCCTTCTTACATTAGGGTATGGTCTAAGCCTCTAGCCCTTACAGAGGCATGTCCTTACTGGCGCCACGGGTCCGACTCTATAAAAGGCCAGGAATTAAAACATCTGTATTCAGACCGATACAATCCAGATCTGGCCATCTGTCAGTACGGCCTCTTGGCCTCTACAGCTGGAATTCAAAATGGGGCCTGGGTTTGGATTATCACCACATTTGCACGTTAGATCCACACGGCAGTCTTAAAGTCCATATCAAACTATTTCCGGGTGGCAAATCACTTGTTATAAGACAGGTTAAATAAAGGTTAAATAAATAAATAAAAAACTAAATGAAAGGTGCGGACACATAAAAGACACTATTGTGATCGGGTCTCACTCCATCTCTTTGTCCGACTGTGTTACCAGGCTGCAGGAAGAGATCCTTCAGAGGGAGGACGCAGAGAACAACCTGGCTGCTTTCAGAGCTGTGAGTCCAACACTATTAAATCAACACAGGTTATGAATATGACAACATGTTCATGTCTCACTACTATTATTTTCCTTCCTTTTCATCGAAATGTAGACCGGATCGTCATTTGAACTGCCACCCCGCTGGGCACAGACGTCAGTCGGTTTAACGTTAAGATTGTTTTGACTTCTCAGCTAAAATAAATCACTATATCATTGGATTTAGGTTCAAAGTTGCGTGAAAAAAACCCCGAAATGCCCTTAGTTTTCGACGTTGATTCAACGTCATCACATTTATTTTGGGGGGTTGAAATGACGTGGGAACAATGTTGATTCAATCAGTTTTTGCCCAGTGAGATCTGTTGAATTCATCTCCTCTAACGTCTGTCTGTTCTAGGATGTTGATGCTGCCACTCTGGCCCGTCTAGACTTGGAGAGACGCATCGAGACCCTACAGGAGGAGATTGCCTTCCTCAAGAAGATTCATGAGGAGGTACGTTACTCAGTCTGTGTACTTTAATGTGCTATGCGTTATTACAGTTGGTCTGTCTGTCTGTCAGTGCATCTGGTCATTGGTCATTCCATCTGTCTGTCTCTCTGTGGTAGGAATGAACAAAAACACACACACACACACACAAAAAACAGACACATCACACACTTATACACACACACACCACACAAACACACATACACACACAATCTCTGCAGGCGCAGTGGGCAGTTGGCACTGGGCCTGTTGTACAAGGTCTGTGTAATCTCCTACAACAGACTCATTACTCTCTGAGACAGGAGTGGATACACACAAACCAAATCAAATCAAGGTTTGTGTCACATGCTTCGTAAACAACAGGTGTGGACTAACAGTGAAATGCTGACTTGCCGACCCTTCCCAGCAACGCAGAGAGAAAGAAAATATTTGAATGATAGAAAAGTCAAACGCTTGATAATAGATACACGATGAGTAAGGATAACTTGGCTGTATACAAGGGGTACCAGTACCGAGTCCATGTGCAGGGGAACAAGGTCAATGAGGTAGATATGTACATATAGCTAGGAGTAGAGTGACAGATCATAAACAGTAGCAGCAGCGTACGTGATGAGTCTAAAGGATCAATGCAGATAGTTAAATAGTTAACCAATAGCTACACAGACTAACTATTTAGCAGACACTCACACTGTTTTATAAAAGGTGAAGCAACACTATTTGTGTGGGTGTGTGTGTGCCTCTTAACAGACATTGGAGAAGAGAAATCTGCAGAAACCTTAACCTATCGACCTCCCCCTCCTCTCTACTTCACCTCGCCCCTCCCTCCTCTCTACCTCTCTCCACCTCCACCTCCCTTCCCACCTCACCTGCAGGAGATCCGTGAGATGCAGTCCCAGATGCAGGAGACCCAGGTGCAGATCCAGATGGACATGTCCAAGCCGGATCTGACAGCTGCCCTCAGGGACATCAGGGCCCAGTACGAGGGCATCGCCGCCAAGAACATCTCGGAGGCCGAGGAGTGGTACAAGTCTAAGGTGATTGGGGGGGGCGCGGAGGAAGGGAATTGGGAGATTGATAGATAGAGAACAGAGAAAGTGAGAGAGATCAATCAAAACCTTTGATTTACAAGAAAATGTATCTGGCGCTCAATTACTGTGATGTCAGACAAAGTGATGTACTTCCTGTAGGTGACAGACCTGAACCAGGCGGTGAACAAGAACAACGAGGCTCTGAAGCAGTCCAAGATGGAGACCATGGAGTTCAGACACCAGCTCCAGTCCTACACCTGTGAGATTGACTCACTTAAAGGCACCGTAAGTCTCTCAGTCTGAATACTATCCTCACGACACCCTTTATTCCTCCTCAAATCCTTCTGTTCTTTCATAAGTCATACTACCACGCTTTCATTCCTCTCCTTCTCATTTTCTTCACTTTGTCCTTGCCTGGTCTGCAAGTTCACTTCCAAGAAACATGACGGCACACTTCTCCATGTCAATCTCTTTCTCTAATTTCTCTCCCCCTCCCCTCTTCCACCCTCTCAACTCCCCCCCCCCCCTCCTCCTACCACTCTCCCATCCTCCCCCTAACCCCCTCTCCCTCCCGGCAGAACGAGTCTCTGATGAGGCAGATGAGAGAGATGGAGGAGCGCCACGGGCGGGAGGCCGGCGGGTTCCAGGACACCATCTCCCGTCTGGAGGCCGAGATCGCCAACATGAAGGATGAGATGGCCAGGCACCTGAGAGAGTACCAGGACCTGCTCAACGTCAAGATGGCCCTGGACGTAGAGATAGCAACCTACAGGAAACTGCTGGAGGGAGAGGAGAGCAGGTATGAGGAGGGAGAAGAGGAGAGAGAGGAATGAGGAGAGGAGAGCAGGTTCGATTGGGGGGGGGGGGACAGAGAAGCAGGAGGAGGGAGGCATGAGAAAGGAATAGAGGAGGGCAGGAGAGAGGAAGGGATAGAGGTGAAAGGGATAGAGGAGGGCAGGAGAGATAGAGAGATTTGAGAGATAGGAGGGTAGGAGAGATGGAGAGATAGAGGAGGGCAGGAGAGAGAGATAGATGATAGAGACATAGAGGGCAGGAGAGATGGAGGGGGAGGAGGGCAGGAGAGATGGAGGGGGAGGAGGGCGATGGAGATAAAGGAGGGCAGGAGAGATGGAGGGGAAGAGGGCAGGAGAGATGGAGGGGGAAGATGGGGCAGGAGAGATGGAGCGATAAGAGGAGGGCAGGAGAGATGGAGGGGAAGAGGGCAGGAGAGATGGAGCGATGGAGAGATAGAGGGGGCAGGAGAGATGGAGGGGGAAGAGGGCAGGAGAGATGGAGAGATAGAGGAGGGCAGGAGAGATGGAGCGATGGAGAGGAGGGCAGGAGAGATGGAGCGATAGAGGAGGGCAGGAGAGATGGAGGGGGAGGAGGGCAGGAGAGATGGAGCGATAGAGGAGGGCAGGAGAGATGGAGGGGGAGGAGGGCAGGAGAGATGGAGGGGAAGAGGGCAGGAGAGATGGAGAGATAGAGGAGGGCAGGAGAGATGGAGCGATAGAGGAGGGCAGGAGAGATGGAGGGGGAAGAGGGCAGGAGAGATGGAGCGATAGAGGAGGGCAGGAGAGATGGAGGGGGAAGAGGGCAGGAGAGATGGAGAGATAGAGGAGGGCAGGAGAGATGGAGCGATAGAGGAGGGCAGGAGAGATGGAGCGAAAGAGGAGGGCAGGAGAGATGGAGGGGGAGGAGGGCAGGAGAGATGGAGCGATAGAGGAGGGCAGGAGAGATGGAGGGATAGAGGAGGGCAGGAGAGATGGAGCGATAGAGGAGGGCAGGAGAGATGGAGGGGGAGGGCAGGAGCAGGAGAGATGGATGGAGCGATAGAGGAGGGCAGGAGAGATGGAGGGGGAAGAGGGCAGGAGAGATGGAGAGATAGAGGAGGGCAGGAGAGAGGAGGAGGGCAGGAGAGATGGAGCGATAGAGGAGGGCAGGAGAGATGGAGGGGAAGAGGGCAGGAGAGATGGAGAGATAGAGGAGGGCAGGAGAGATGGAGCGATAGAGGAGGGCAGGAGAGATGGAGGGGGAAGAGGGCAGGAGAGATGGAGCGATAGATGAGGGCAGGAGAGATGGAGGGGAAGAGGGCAGGAGAGATGGAGAGATAGAGGAGGGCAGGAGAGATGGAGGGGGAAGAGGGCAGGAGAGATGGAGAGATAGAGGAGGGCAGGAGAGATGGAGGGGGAGGAGGGCAGGAGAGATGGAGCGATAGAGGAGGGCAGGAGAGATGGAGGGAAGAGGGCAGGAGAGATGGAGCGATGGAGGAGGGCAGGAGAGATGGAGGGGGAAGGAGGGCAGGAGAGATGGAGAGATAGAGGAGGGCAGGAGAGATGGAGGGGAGGAGGGCAGGAGAGATGGAGGGGGAGGAGGGCAGGAGAGATGGAGAGATAGAGGAGGGCAGGAGAGATGGAGAGATAGAGGAGGGCAGGGCAGGGAGAGATGGAGGGCAGGAGAGGAGGGCAGGAGAGATGGAGCGATAGAGGAGGGCAGGAGAGATGGAGGGGGAGGAGGGCAGGAGAGATGGAGCGATAGAGATGAGGGCAGGAGAGATGGAGGGGAAGAGGGCAGGAGAGATGGAGAGATAGAGGAGGGCAGGAGAGATGGAGGGGAAGGAGGGCAGGAGAGATGGAGAGATAGAGGAGGGCAGGAGAGATGGAGCGATAGAGGAGGGGGAAGAGGGCAGGAGAGATGGAGAGATAGAGGAGGGCAGGAGAGATGGAGGGGGAGGAGGGCAGGAGAGATGGAGCGATGGAGGAGGGCAGGAGAGATGGAGGGCAGGAGAGATGGAGCGGGAGGAGGGCAGGAGGAGATAGAGGGGAGATGGAGGAGGGCAGGAGAGATGGAGCGATAGAGGAGGGCAGGAGAGATGGAGGGGGAGGAGGGCAGGAGAGATGGAGCGATAGAGGAGGGCAGGAGAGATGGAGCGATAGGGCAGGAGGGCAGGAGAGATGGAGGGGGAGGAGGGCAGGAGAGATGGAGGAGAGAGCGAGAGGAGGGCAGGAGAGATGGAGGGGAAGAGGGCAGGAGAGATGGAGAGATAGAGGAGGGCAGGAGAGATGGAGAGATAGAGGAGGGCAGGAGAGATGGAGGGGAAGAGGGCAGGAGAGATGGAGAGATAGAGGAGGGCAGGAGAGATGGAGCGATAGAGGAGGGCAGGAGAGATGGAGGGAGAGGGAGGAGGGCAGGAGAGATGGAGCGATAGAGGAGGGCAGGAGAGATGGAGGGGGAGGAGGGCAGGAGAGATGGAGCGATAGAGGAGGGCAGGAGAGATAGAGGGGAGGAGGGCAGGAGAGATGGAGCGATAGAGGAGGGCAGGAGAGATGGAGGGAGGGAGGGCAGGAGAGATGGAGCGATAGAGGAGGGCAGGAGAGATGGAGCGATAGAGGAGGGCAGGAGAGATGGAGGGGGGAGGGCAGGAGAGATGGAGCGATAGAGGAGGGCAGGAGAGATGGAGGGGGAAGAGGACAGGAGAGATGGAGAGATAGAGGAGGGCAGGAGAGATGGAGCGATAGAGGAGGGCAGGAGAGATGGAGGGGAAGAGGGCAGGAGAGATGGAGAGATAGAGGAGGGCAGGAGAGATGGAGCGATAGAGGAGGGCAGGAGAGATGGAGGGGAAGAGGGCAGGAGAGATGGAGATATAGAGGAGGGCAGGAGAGATGGAGGGGGAAGAGGGCAGGAGAGATGGAGAGATAGAGGAGGGCAGGAGAGATGGAGGGGAGGAGGGCAGGAGAGATGGAGCGATAGAGGAGGGCAGGAGAGATGGAGGGGGAAGAGGGCAGGAGAGATGGAGAGATAGAGGAGGGCAGGAGAGATGGAGGGGAGGAGGGCAGGAGAGATGGAGGGGGAGAGGGCAGGAGAGATGGAGAGATAGAGGAGGGCAGGAGAGATGGAGGGGAGGAGGGCAGGAGAGATGGAGCGATAGAGGAGGGCAGGAGAGATGGAGGGGGAGGAGGGCAGGAGAGATGGAGCGATAGAGGAGGGCAGGAGAGATGGAGGGGGAAGAGGGCAGGAGAGATGGAGAGATAGAGGAGGGCAGGAGAGATGGAGGGGGAAGAGGGCAGGAGAGATGGAGCGATAGAGGAGGGCAGGAGAGATGGAGAGATAGAGGAGGGCAGGAGAGATGGAGGGGGGAGGAGGGCAGGAGAGATGGAGCGATAGAGATGGAGGGCAGGAGAGATGGAGGGGAGGAGGGCAGGAGAGATGGAGCGATAGAGGAGGGCAGGAGAGATGGAGGGGGAAGAGGGCAGGAGAGATGGAGCGATAGAGGAGGGAAGGAGAGGGCATGGAGCGATAGAGGAGGGCAGGAGAGATGGAGGGGGAGGAGGGCAGGAGAGGAGATGGAGCGATAGAGGAGGGCAGGAGAGATGGAGGGGGAAGAGGGCAGGAGAGATGGAGAGATAGAGGAGGGCAGGAGATAGGGGAAAGAAAGATAAGACAGTGGCATGGGGTTGAAGGAGGGCTGAAGGAATAGAGTGAGGAGAAAGGAGGAGACTGCTGAGGACAGAGAGGTGATGGATTATCTTGTATGACAATGGTATTTGGCATCACTGCTAAAAACTGACATCCCCCTTCTATCCCTCTGTAGGATTTCCCTGCCCATACAGAACTATTCCACCATGACTTTCCGTGGTAAGAACACACACACACACACTATGCATTTGTCAAAAACTGCTGCAAAATAGATGAGTTACAGCATCACGCCACAAGAGGGCACAATTGATACAAGTAGCTAAGTCTTTTGCAGTTTACTTCAGCAGAAATCGAAAGTGACAGGATGGAACTTCAAATGATCCTCACTTGACCCCTCACTGCTGATGCATAAATAGAACCATTCATTCATTGATTTTAAGGGGTGACGCAAAATTAAAAAGGTGAACAGAGGTTGTAAACCAGATGAATATTTAATTATACGGTTGTCTGTCTGGACAGAAACGAGCCCAGAGCATCATCATCGCGTTGCTGAGTCACACTCAAAGAAAAGTGTCCTTATCAAGACCATCGAGACCCGCGACGGAGAGGTAACACACACACACACCCTGACAGAGACACACCTGTTTGTCTTGTGAACCTAGAGATAGGGCACTAACACACCCACATACTTGTATTTGAGAGAAAATCTAAAACTCCTCTCCTCCCGCTGACAACAATGTAAATCCACCGAAGGTTTCCGTTCCACCCGACTCAAGTTCTCACAAGCCATACTGTTCTATCAACACACATTGTAGCTTTACCTTGCACCTGTATCTTTCCTAATAGTATAACAGGCTTGTTATCTCACTTCTGATACACCAATCTCCAGCTTTCTTTTCCTCAAGATACAGTAAATGTCTCCTTTGTCTCCCCCTATAGGTGGTCTCTGAGTCAACACAGCACCAGCAGGATATCATGTAACGGACAGCAGAAGAGAAGATGAAGACCGCGGGAAGACAACAAGACGAAATGAAAAGGACTTTAACAACTCACCCTGGTGGCACTTAGCTGTTCTTATTTGAAAGACGTTAAGTGTTTTAAAGCCACAAAGGTCGTTCCCTCGAGTTAAATGGTCAAAAAGCTGGGTGACTTCAAGTACGAGCCAACCTGTTTGTAACTTCCTACTACATCTATGTGCACCGTTTGCCTTTATTTCTGACTATATATATGATACTGTACGTTCTATCACAAGGCTGACGTTAGTATGAGGGTTCTCAATGGACAGAGAGACAGAGGAGAGGGGTGAGAAGGGAGAGATGTGTCTAGGGAAAAGGAGATGTGGGGGGGGGGGTGAAACAGGTGAGAAGGGGAGACTAAATGAAAGATGGAAAGAGGGAATATGGAATGAGAGTGAGGCTGACAATCGCTTATGCTGTTCTGAATGGTGGGCCTATAGGTTGGTTAACAAATAAAACAAACAGCGACACACGGTCACCAGAGTCAGTCTGCCAGTCTCTGTACCAGTCTATCATGTTCTCTGTGTGTGTGTGTGTGTGTTGAATTAACAGCCAAAGACATTGTAGAATCACTTTGTTTATCATATATATATATATGTTTATAGGCCCATAAAAACACATGCTTTAATAATATTAATAATAATAATAATAATAATAATAATAATAATATTTATACTTTTAATAAGAAGCATGGAATATCACCAGCCTACATTTATGAGGCTGCACTCCTGAAGTCAAAAGATGTCAATAAATTACCTGATAAATACATATACATACAGTACTTCAGAAAGGACACATTATTTCATATAAATAAAATCAAGTATCCTAAAATAAACCCATGAAAAAAACGAAAACAATCAAATTAAGCAAGAAATACAAGGAAAAAAAGTACAGTGACAGTGTTGTTTATGTACAAGACAGAAGGTCAGAAGAATGCATACCGGAGGGAGACTGTGAGGAGTTACACATCTCTACTGTTTGTGCTGTACCGCCATCTCTGTCATAGCCTGGTCCCAGATCTGCTTGTGCTACCAAGCCAAATCCTTGTCACTCATTGTCATGCTAAAGCATGTTTGACAAGACATTGAGTGGCAAGGAGTTGACATGATGGCTTAAACAAGACTGGCACTCAGGCTAATTTGCTAACACTTCCTAT
>NC_088400.1:57178025-57255525 GCF_034236695.1 Oncorhynchus nerka | reverse complement strand
TACCTCGCTATCACTCACCCTCACCTAAACCTCACCCCTCTCTCTCCTCCCCTTTCTCTCTCTCTCTCCTCAACATTCTCTCTCCCATGGCAGGTTTCATTATTTCTCTCCCAGAAGGTGTGGCTCTGACAGCTATGGGGTTACTGCAAACAGGTTCCACACCATTTAACATCATAGAGGTGAAGGTGCTGCTTGGGTAGACAGTATTAGCATGTCAGCATTTACCAAGGCCTCTGCATATGCATCAACCAGAAAGCCAGGTGTGTGTGTTGTGTGTGTGCACGTTTGTTCCTCTATGTGGCTCAGTGCCAGTGTCAGGCCTGATCAATGGCCCAGCATGAAGCTATGTGTCTGAAGTGATGCATCATCCACCTGAAGGCAGAGTAAACACATTGATGTGAATATACTGAAGCTGCAATAGGTCTCTGTGGGATACCGGGTCTCGTGAAACATCATGGATCCCTGGCTGACTCTACAGTGTCAACTTGGATTTATGAAACCCTCCCTGAGGTATGGATTAAAAATAGAATTGGGTTGGAGGCCTTCTCTTTTGCACTACGCCAACATGTACTGCGCTAAAACGGGATCGGACAGAACTCTACGTATGCAGTAGGCGTGTAGACGGACATGATTAGCTATTGCGTTATTACATTAAGAAACATGTCTAGTTAGGGTCGCTAGTTTAGATGGAAGTGGACAAAGAGAATAGGATCTCGCTGTCTCCTTCTGACGCTGACTAAATCCTTCCAACTCCATAAGTCACATCTAGCTGCTCTCCTCTCATCCAGACATGTTATAATAATAATCATCTTCCCGTGCGGATTACACCATCTCTGCTGAACACCCGAGAGCGGGATGGAGCGCCACTAAGCTGTTCTAGCAGCAGATCCAGGGTTAGAATAGAGAGTTTCTATGTTCACAAGAGATCCTCTGTTAAAAAAACACAGTTCAGTTGAAAACAGCTTAGCATTCTTCCACAGTAACACATTCCCACTTCCTGTCTATTGTCATGACGACAGGAGGATGTTTGGATTCCCGAGCATGTCCTTGTCCAAGTTGCTTGTCTGACCAATGGGATAGCTGCCTAAACCACCATAGCAACAGTCAGAGAGCCAATCAGTGCCAGTCTGGCTGCTCCTCTGTTGGTTAAGTATCTCTCCGTCCTCTCCTGTCTACTTGTTCACAGCCTTTCAGCTCTCTCCGTTTGACAAGTCCCCCCTCGTGTCAGATGTAAAACAATGACTCAAGATACAGAACGCAACACATAGTGGCCTTGCTGGATTCTTTTGCCTCACACTCATCCAGTTGTGACAAAAGACTAGAGTGCGTGTGACAATGTGAGCCCGAATCACACGGGGGAGATGTCCGTCAACGTCGCGAGAGTAGCGAGCGTCCATTCACATACACCGCGTAGCGTATGCTAGCTCTCGAACGTGGGGATAGTTGTAGCTCGTTTATAAAAGAACTAGATAAGTCTCGTTCTCTCCACATAACAATATTCTCTCTTGAAATCCAAGTTCCCCAAGTTATCCAGCCGTAGCCTGCCTAAGCTATATGCCAAGCTATGGTCGAAAATCGACAGGTAGGCTGCAATTGTTTCACTGATATTGATAAACCTTAGCTTTCAGCCCGATACATTTTTAACGACATATTTAGTCTACTTAGCACAGGGACGATCATAACAATTCCTCTTTCATAATTTTTCTACAAACGACCCTTTCCATCTTTAGACCACATTTGATTCATTCGAAACCAAGGCTCATGGACTTTTGCTTGAACTTTATTAATCAAATCGGCTGCAAGTCGATGCCAAAACTAGAGGCTGGTGTGAAAGTGTGGAATAGTGTTAGATCCTAAATTTAGTCCCAGCCATTTAAACTCCATATGGAGTGTCTATACACTGGTGATTACCTGGACAGGGTGGAAACTGCAAACACACTCATTGAATGGCTTTCCACATCATATCTTTTTTTAGAACAGAATCAATCTAGTAACTGGCGTTTTTCATAGTCAGGTCACAGGTTCAGGGCAAACTCAGGACCTAAGAATATCATATGATAGAGGGCAATGTGGTGTGGATAAAACCATGGTATTTATATACTGTAGGTGCTGTGAAGTGTAGCAGCCTATCCTGTGAGATGGGTGGAGTCTGTCCACTGCCCAGCAGCATCATGTTCTAGTCTAGCAGACATCCAGCTGGCCTGTGTGTGTGGTGTGTGTACTGTCGATGACTTCCCCTCAGCCAGTGGGGCAAGCAGAGCAGACAGCTGTACTTGCGGACATCATCTCATCTGACAGATGCTCAAATCTACTCAGCCATATGTTAACAGACAGCATTAATATAGCTGCTGTGAACCCCTCTTATGTGGTGTCTGCTGGTGTGGACAAATGAGAGACTTCCCTGAATGGACTGTGGGCTTTACAGGTCAACCTTGTCATAGGAAAATGACATAAGCATATGTGGAAAAAAGGCACGTTGACAACATTATACTGTACCTGCCTCCCACTTCTACTCACGAATGTTCAAAAAGCACAATATGAATACATTTTGATTCCACTATTATATATAACACACACACCTCTCCTTCTGGTCAAACCTGCTCCCTCTCTCTCAATTCAGTTCAATTCAATGGGCTTTATTGGCATGGAAAGTCAGTATAAGGGTTTGTGCTCAGGCTATAATCACCTCTAGACTGAGGGTTTGTGCTCCCTCTCTCTCTACTCATTCCAGGCTTTTAATTTATTTTTACTATTTTCTACATTGTAGAATAATAGTGAAGACACCAAAACTATGAAATAACACACGTGGAATAATGTAGTAACCAAAAAAGTGTTAAACAAATCAAAACACATTTTAGATTCTAGCCACCCTTTGCCTTGATGACAGCTTTGCACACTCTTGGCATTCTCTCAACCAGCTTCGTGAGGTAGTCACCTGGAATTTATTTAAATTAACAGGTATGCCTTTTTTGAAAGTTCATTTGTGGAATTTATTTCCTTCTTAATGTGTTTGAGCCAATAAGTTGTGTTGTGACAAAGTAGGGGTGGTCTACAGAAGATAGGTATTCCGACGCAAAAAACAGATATACAGTCACAAAAACCATCAAGCGCTGCGATGACACCGGCTCTCATGAGGACCGCCACAGGGAAGGAAGACCCAGTGATACCGCTGATGCAGAGGATACGTTCATTAGAGTTACTGGCCGGAGAAGTTGCAGCCCAAATAAATTCTTCAAGGTTCAAGTAACAGACACATCTCAACATCAACTGTTCAGAGGAGACAGCATGAATTACACCTTCATGGTCAAATTGCTGTAAAGGACACCACTACTAAAGGACACCAATAAGAAGAAGAGACTTGCTTGGGCAAAGAAACATGAGCAATGGACAATAGACCAGTGGAAATCTGTCCAAATGTAGATTTTTGGTTCCAACCACCGTGTTTTTGTGAGTCGCAGAGTAGGTGAATGGATGATCTCCGCATGTGTAGTTCCCACCGTGAAGCATGGAGGAGGAGGTGTCATGGTGCTTTGCTGGTGACACTGTCCGTGATTCATTTGGACTTCAATGCACACTTAACCAGCATAGACACAGCATTCTGCAGCGATACACCATCCCATCTGGTTTGTGCTTAGTGGGACTATCATTTGTTTTTCAACAGCACAATGACCAGGCTGTGTAAGGGCTATTTGACCAAGAAGGAGAGTGATGGAGTGCTGTATCAAATGACCTGGCCTCCACAATCACCCGACCTCAACCCAATGAGATAGTTTGGGATGAGTTGGACCACAGAGTGAAGGAAAAGCAGCCAACAAGTGCTCAGCATATGTGGGAACTCCTTCAAGATCGTTGGAAAAGCATTCCAGGTGAAGCTGGTTGACAGAATGCCAAGAGTGTACAAAGTTGTCATCAAGGCAAAGGGTGGCTACTTTGAACAATCTAAAAATATATTTATTTGTTTAACACTTTTTTAGTTACTACATGATCCCATATGTGTTATTTCATAGTTTTGATGTCCTCACTATTTTTCTGCAATGTAGAAAATAGTAAAAATAAAGAAAAACCCTGGAATGAGTAAGTGTCCAAACTTTTGACTGGTACTGTATATATATATATATATAAATATGTATGTGTGTGTGTCTGTACAGAGGGATGACAGTGAAAGGGGTGGTATCTCTCAGTATAATAGCCCTGCCATTTCGGATTGATTCTAGTGGGGTGGGGAAGAGAGGGCAAAGAGAGGGGCTAGGAGGGACAGGAAGCCATGGCTTTAGTCAGCCCCAGATCATCTTGCTGAGTGCCTCAGCTCTTAGCAACATGGAGATGAATATGTTTGACTGTATGTGCGTGTGTCTGCAATGCTCATAAGCCTCATTCACGAACAGGACCAATCTCTATAGTACTCTCAGAGAGTTGCTCTTAGCTGCTTCTACACCTGCATTGCTTGCTGTTTGGTGTTTTAGGCTGGGTTTCTGTACATCGGCTGATGTAAAAAGGGGCTTTATAAATACATTTGATTGATTGACTGATGTGTGGCACCACAGTGTAGTGACTGACTGTATGTTTAGGATGGAAATGTCAGTGCTTCTGTATAAATGTCATCAAAGCCTTCAAAGAGGGCTGACTAACAATGGCGGTGAGAATTCTAACAAAGTCTTCCGTCAGTCATTTAGATACAACAATGATCAGTACTGAATGGTGTATGTGGGTGACTGTATTTCTGAGTCTGTGCCACAGTCGTCGTGACTGACGCCTAGCCAAAGCGTGTACCAAATAAGTAGCCCAGTGAATGACTGGAGATACGCTGACACACACACAGTCCGGATCCCCCTCCACCACACACTGCCCACTCAAGCCTCCTCCTCTTCCTGCAAAGCTGTTGTCGTGCTACAGCCTGGCAGTGCAGTCTGGAGGTGATGTGCTGACTGGTGACTAGCCACAACCCACCATACAGGAACTGGACTCGCTCCAGTCTCCCCACACACAACCAGCAGGACATCGACTGCATCCCAAATGGCACTCTATTCCCAATATACTGCACTTCTTTTGACCTGAACCCAGTGCACTAAATAGAGAATAGAGTGCCATTTAGTACGCAGACATAATATAATACTCATCCTCCTACGGCTCCACAGACACCTTTTGGTATATGTTTAAGAACAGTATGTACCTTGGTGTGTGTGAGTGGCTGCCTCCATTACTCCATTAGCAGATTGCACTAACCCATTTAGTCATCTCAGTGTTCTTGTCAATACAAACGTGTCACTACAGATGACAGTCTCTCTCTTTCTCACAATTACACAGTGTCGTGAGAAGAACACCAGTGGACATGTCACCGTGTATGATCCTCCCACTGTGGTGAGTGGGCAACAGCAATAGCTGTGACACGTGTGATACCCAGCACAGGCTTGGCTTCTAATGCCAACCACATTTCACTTTTTATTTAAACTAGGCGAGTCAGTAAAGAACACATTGTTATTTACAATGATGGCCTAACCCCCCGGCCAAACCCGGACGACGCTGGGCCAATTGTGCGCAGCCCTGTGGGACTCCCAATCACAGCCGGATGTGACACAGTCTGGATTCGAACCGGGTGGCTTTTGCACTGAGATGCATTAGGGAGCCATATAGCATAACTCTCATATGTACGACCCCGCATACACTCTATGTCCCTTTGTAGCATTTCCCAAGAACATGGGGTGAGAGCAGGAAGTGAATTTACATGAATGAGACCTGAGACTACACAGAAGAAAGAAAACAAAGGGTGAATAAGAGTGAAAAAGGAGAACAAGAAAAAGAAAGAAAAAAAGATAGAAGGCCAGATCTAACCAATGGGCTCCCCATTCCCCAGTGTATGCTTACATAACCACTTCTTAATGCATTACTCACTGTGTTACTGCTGCTGTGGGCTTTAGTCTGTCGCTGCTACTAAATGTCTTCATAGACTTCATCAGATGTTTTCCCACTGTGTTACTGCTGCTGTGGGCTTTAGTCTGTCGCTGCTACTAAATGTCTTTTATAGACTTCATCAGATGTTTTCCCACTGTATTACTGCTGCTGTGGGCTTTAGTCTGTCGCTGCTACTAAATGTCTTCATAGACTTCATCAGATGTTTTCCCACTGTGTTACTGCTGCTGTGGGCTTTAGTCTGTCGCTGCTACTAAATGTCTTTTATAGACTTCATCAGATGTTTTCCCACTGTATTACTGCTGCTGTGGGCTTTAGTCTGTCGCTGCTACTAAATGTCTTCATAGACTTCATCAGATGTTTTCCCACTGTGTTACTGCTGCTGTGGGCTTTAGTCTGTCGCTGCTACTAAATGTCTTTTATAGACTTCATCAGATGTTTTCCCACTGTATTACTGCTGCTGTGGGCTTTAGTCTGTCGCTGCTACTAAATGTCTTCATAGACTTCATCAGATGTTTTCCACTGTGTTACTGCTGCTGTGGGCTTTAGTCTGTCGCTGCTACTAAATGTCTTTTATAGACTTCATCAGATGTTTTCCCACTGTGTTACTGCTGCTGTGGGATCTGGTCTGTCGCTGCTACTAAATGTCTTCATAGACTTCATCAGATGTTTTCCCACTGTGTTACTGCTGCTGTGGGCTTTAGTCTGTCGCTGCTACTAAATGTCTTCATAGACTTCATCAGATGTTTTCCCACTGTGTTACTGCTGCTGTGGGCTTTAGTCTGTCGCTGCTACTAAATGTCTTTTATAGACTTCATCAGATGTTTTCCCACTGTATTACTGCTGCTGTGGGCTTTAGTCTGTCGCTGCTACTAAATGTCTTCATAGACTTCATCAGATGTTTTCCCACTGTGTTACTGCTGCTGTGGGCTTTAGTCTGTCGCTGCTACTAAATGTCTTTTATAGACTTCATCAGATGTTTTCCCACTGTGTTACTGCTGCTGTGGGATCTGGTCTGTCGCTGCTACTAAATGTCTTCATAGACTTCATCAGATGTTTTCCCACTGTGTTACTGCTGCTGTGGGATCTGGTCTGTCGCTGCTACTAAATGTCTTTTATAGACTTCATCAGATGTTTTCCCACTGTGTTACTGCTGCTGTGGGCTTTAGTCTGTCGCTGCTACTAAATGTCTTTTATAGACTTCATCAGATGTTTTCCCACTGTGTTACTGCTGCTGTGGGATCTGGTCTGTCGCTGCTACTAAATGTCTTCATAGACTTCATCAGATGTTTTCCCACTGTGTTACTGCTGCTGTGGGCTTTAGTCTGTCGCTGCTACTAAATGTCTTTTATAGACTTCATCAGATGTTTTCCCACTGTATTACTGCTGCTGTGGGCTTTAGTCTGTCGCTGCTACTAAATGTCTTTTATAGACTTCATCAGATGTTTTCCCACTGTGTTACTGCTGCTGTGGGATCTGGTCTGTCGCTGCTACTAAATGTCTTTTATAGACTTCATCAGATGTTTTCCCACTGTGTTACTGCTGCTGTGGGATCTGGTCTGTCACTGCTACTAAATGTCTTTTATAGACTTCATCAGATGTTTTCCCACTGTGTTACTGCTGCTGTGGGATCTGGTCTGTCGCTGCTACTAAATGTCTTTTATAGACTTCATCAGATGTTTTCCCACTGTGTTACTGCTGCTGTGGGCTTTAGTCTGTCGCTGCTACTAAATGTCTTTTATAGACTTCATCAGATGTTTTCCCACTGTATTACTGCTGCTGTGGGCTTTAGTCTGTCGCTGCTACTAAATGTCTTTTATAGACTTCATCAGATGTTTTCCCACTGTGTTACTGCTGCTGTGGGCTTTAGTCTGTCGCTGCTACTAAATGTATTTTATAGACTTCATCAGATGTTTTCCCACTGTGTTACTGCTGCTGTGGGATCTGGTCTGTCGCTGCTACTAAATGTCTTTTATAGACTTCATCAGATGTTTTCCCACTGTGTTACTGCTGCTGTGGGATCTGGTCTGTCACTGCTACTAAATGTCTTTTATAGACTTCATCAGATGTTTTCCCACTGTGTTACTGCTGCTGTGGGCTTTAGTCTGTCGCTGCTACTAAATGTCTTTTATAGACTTCATCAGATGTTTTCCCACTGTATTACTGCTGCTGTGGGTTTTAGTCTGTCGCTGCTACTAAATGTCTTTTATAGACTTCATCAGATTTTTTCCCACTGTGTTACTGCTGCTGTGGGCTTTAGTCTGTCGCTGCTACTAAATGTCTTTTATAGACTTCATCAGATGTTTTCCCACTGTGTTACTGCTGCTGTGGGATCTGGTCTGTCGCTGCTACTAAATGTCTTTTATAGACTTCATCAGATTTTTTCCCACTGTGTTACTGCTGCTGTGGGATCTGGTCTGTCGCTGCTACTAAATGTCTTCATAGGGTCGCCCAGATGTTCTCGCACTGTTTTGGAGCTAGGAGGACAATTAGTGTGCTTTTCAAAAAATACAATGAAGCAAGCGCACATTTTCTTCAGGAAATATACACTTTCACGTTCTATTTCTTCCATCGGGTGTAACTATATTTGTGTGCCAACTATATCTTTTGCCAACTCCTTATGGAATTGTTATGCCAAACATGTTTGGCATAACAATGACACCAAAGGAGTTGGCAAGAGCAGAAACAGATCTGGGACCAACAGATTTAGATCGCACACTTCCTATCAGAGACACTTTCCGACAAAGAGCTACAACTTGTGGAATTAGACACAAGGGTTTAGCGGCGATAACAGTGACAGTTATCAATCAATATAGCTGTTCAATTCAACCCTGAACCTCTAAAGCCGCCCGCACATGTCGATCAATATCCATCACTGATGTCTGACTGACTGTGGTCGCTGTGGAAACGCGACAGGCTGTGCCGCCGTGGTAACTGGGACAGCTGTGGTGGCAAGAAAGATCATTGGTGTGTATGTCAACACCATAGAGAGGGCACGGTGAGAGACAGTATCTCATGTGTTTCCCCCACACACAGTCCCGTAGGAGCCAGGCTGCTGTGTCGGGGCACCATAGGGACAATGAGAAACACTTGAGGGGGCAGTAGATAGTGATTCAACTAAAATGTCAAATTCTACCAGAGAAAGGAGACATGGTGTTAGACTTGGCCACTTCAGGCTCGTTGTTGGCCTATTTATTTGTCCTCCGGCTCTGGTTTTGATACTAGGCCCAGGCAGAGCTTCTCCGTGGAGGCCCAGGCAGAGTGGTGTGGACCTGGGTTAGACGAGGATGTCTGGCCTTGGGATCACCTGGTTAGTCGGTGGCCCAAAAGGTGGCACATAATGGGCAAAATACACTGCTCAAAAAAATAAAGGGAACACTTAAACAACACACTGTAACTCCAAGTCAATCACACTTCTGTGAAATCAAACTGTCCACTTAGGAAGCAACACTGATTGACAATAAATTGCACATGCTGTTGTGCAAATGGAATAGACAACAGGTGGGAATTATAGGCAATTAGCAAGACACCACCAATAAAGGAGTGGTTCTGCAGGTGATAACCACAGACCACTTCTCAGTTCCAATGCTTCCTGGCTGATGTTTTGGTCACTTTTGAATGCTGGCGGTGCTTTCACTCTAGTGGTAGCATGAGACGGAGTCTACAACCCACACAAGTGGCTCAGGTAGTGCAGCTCATCCAGGATGATACATCAATGCGAGCTGTGGCAAGAAGGTTTGCTGTATCTGTCAGCGTAGTGTCCAGAGCATGGAGGCGCTACCAGGAGACAGGCCAGTACATCAGGAGACGTGGAGGAGGCCGTAGGAGGGCAACAACCCAGCAGCAGGACCGCTACCTCCGCGTTTTTGCAAGGAGGAGCAGGAGGAGCACTGCCAGAGCCCTGCAAAATGACCTCCAGCAGGCCACAAATGTGCATGTGTCTGCTCAAACGGTCAGAAACAGACTCCATGAGGGTGGTATGAGGGCCCGAAGTCCACAGGTGGGGGTTGTGCTTACAGCCCAACACCGTGCAGGACGTTTGGCATTTGCCAGAGAACACCAAGTTTGGCAAATTCGCCACTGGCGCCCTGTGCTCTTCACAGATGAAATCAGGTTCACACTGAGCACATGTGACATACGTGACAGTCTGGAGACGCCGTGGAGAACGTTCTGCTGCCTGCAACATCCTCCAGCATGACCGGTTTGGCGGTGGGTCAGTCATGGTGTGGGGTGGCATTTCTTTGGGGGGCCGCACAGCCCTCCATGTGCTCGCCAGAGGTAGCCTGACTGCCATTAGGTACCGAGATGAGATCCTCAGACCCCTTGTGAGACCATATGCTGGTGTGGTTGGCCCTGGGTTCCTCCTAATGCAAGACAATGCTAGACCTCATGTGGCTGGAGTGCGTCAGCAGTTCCTGCAAGAGGAAGGCAGTGATGCTATGGACTGGCCCGCCCGTTCCCCAGACCTGAATCCAATTGAGCACATCTGGGACATCATGTCTCGCTCCATCCACCAACGCCACGTTGCACCACAGACTGTCCAGGAGTTGGCGGATGCTTTAGTCCAGGTCTGGGAGGAGATCCCTCAGGAGACCATCCGCCACCTCATTAGGAGCATGCACAGGCGTTGTAGGGAGGTCATACAGGCAAGTGGAGGCCACACACACTACTGAACCTCATTTTGACTTGTTTTAATTAAGGACATTACATCAAAGTTGGATCAGCCTGTAGTGTGGTTTTCCACTTTAATTTTGAGTGTGACTCCAAATCCAGACCTCCATGGGTTGATCAATTTGATTTCCATTGATAATTTGTGTGATTTTGTTGTCAAGCACATTCAACTATGTAAAGAAAAAAGTATTTAATAAGAATATTTCATTCATTCAGATCTAGGATGTGTTATTTTAGTGTTCCCTTTATTTTTTTGAGCAGTGTATATAGGATCCTACTTCAGTAAATCCTGCCTGGTATAGCAGATAATGGCATAGTGACAGCAACTGTCACGTAAACCCAACTGGCTCTCATCAATGGGTCAGCTAGCCCATCAGACTGGATGGACTAGAAATCTCTTCATTCTGCCCATAAAAGGGGGTGGTGGTGGTGGTGGGGTGGATCCGGGGGCAGATAGAGAGAGCGATGGGTTTATCTATGAGAGCTTTGTGTGTCAGAGGACATGGCCATGAATGATACCAATTGTTTCCCCCAGCAGACTGCGGAGGCTGCAGCTCCTACACTCTCTCTGGAATGGAGTTTCCTTTGGAGTCGTTAATGAACTGAACAGACCACTTAACGCATCTCTCAAAGAGACCCAGGCAGTCTGGTGGGAATCTAAGCGAGTTGAGTTCCTTCTGTGTGTGGACCTAGAGGTGACTTGCAGTGGTTTTATTATTCACATAGAAAAGAGTCTCTCGCTCTACTGACTCTTCTAATTGAATCGACTCACCTGTATCTGTTCACGAGACCAAATGATTAAGGTCCAGAAACCAGGGCTAGACCTTAGGCAGTTGTAAAACTAAATCCAGCATATTACTGTTTGTGCTCTTCATACTTATGATTCGGGTTAGTCCCAGTCTGTGTCAGTCTGATCTGGTGTGTGTGTGTGTGTGTGTGTGTTCTGAACGTAGACAGATAATGTGATCGGGACCTGCTATCTGTATCTGTAGCCAGGGGGGAAGGACAGCAGAGGACCGGATGAATGCTATTACAATTCCACCTCATTCACAGCCCTCGTGCATACACGCTACACCTCTCCTCAATTCACCTCCCTTTCCCTTATTCGCTCTCTCCATCTCGGTCTGTATCCCACCACCTTTTATATTGCGTCTTCGGCCATCACTCCTTCGTACGTGTGCATCCCATCCCCCCCATCTCTTATCACGTCTCTACGTTCTCTCTGTTCTTCTTCCTCCATGTCCCTCGCCTCGAGTGTGAGCGCTGTTATTAGTCTTTACCTCGCGTCGTCATTGTTACATAACTGGGACAGTTGACCAACAAAGCCTCCCGTCCCCACACAGTCTTCAAGACGCTCCTGCAGTGTAGGCCCCTCGGTGTTCACGACACTTCCCCCTCACCGAACCCCTACGCCACTCTCTCCCTGTGCACCCCGAGGAAGGAGTTCCATAAGATCCCAAAAACATCCCACCCTTGATCATTCAGGAACGGTATCTCGCGGCATGATGATTCAGCTCGCCACATCCTCATCCCTCTATACTCTCAAACGTGTGTTTCCTCTCCTCGTCTCTTCTGTTCGCAATGGTTTGAAATGCATGACTGGATGATTTGTTCCTCGAATTCAGAGGCGATGATGGGAAGGGAATGAGAGGAAGTCGTGCACTTAAATTACTGGCAGCCTGACACTTAGCCATCATTCGACCACACACAGGAGGCAATAAAGGTATCTCTCTCTCTCTCCGAATTAAGTCATTTCATTTAACGCAACAATCAAAAATAAATATCTCAGCAGCTCATCAGGACATGGGATTAGAGCATCATAGCTACGCTCATCTCCATAATTAAAACAAATTCCTTAATAAATCTGTGTACAAAAAGGTCACTCACAGAAATAGAGGTTTTCAGAATGTAAAACAAAACACCTGTCTGATAAGCAATACGACATTCCTGTTTGTGTGCATGTCGAGGAAAGACTTTTGATTTTCAAGTTCCTTAATTCAGGCTGCACACTCATATGACCCTGACCTCTAAACTAACACTGTCAAATAACAACACAGCAACGACCTCTGTCGTGAATCAATCAATCGTCTTCATGAACTCCCTCATCAATGGAGCTATCGTGAAATTCAATCAACGCAGTGATTAATTCATGGAATAAATCCCATGCAATTAGACTTGTTTTTGCTGTCAAAAGAACAATGCTTCCATTGGTCGATATGACAACACATGACAGTTAGGATGCCAATAAAAGGTCACGATGAGGACAGACGGACAGCGCTAATTAGATGGTCACTCAGCCACAGTGTTTTGTTCCTATGTAGGTCTATTGACATTGACTGGTGCTGCCTGACCTGTTCTGAGAAGGGGTTGGAATTTCCAATTGGATCAGTGTCAGGGCAGGTTTGTTTTCAGGGCACGGCTGTTCCACTGCTGCCATGGAAATCAATGGGCAAACGTGCCGCTCAATCTCCTCCACTGACAAACACGTGTACTCACGCACACACACACACCTTACCATGTGTTATCATAGCCTGCGATTTCTCTGGAAGACAGATGTTCACACTAGGAGACAGAATCTACACGAAACATGAGAAATATGGAGAGAGATAGAAAGAGAGAGCGAGATCAGAAAGAGAGAGCGAGATCGGCTAAGAAAGAGCGAGATATATGAAACGAGAGAGACACAGACGCCAGATTGTTGTCAACAAGGCTCAAGATGCTGTCTGTTTGTTTTTCCTCTAGGATCATTCAAACCAGTGTGCACCACCAACTGGCTAAGGAAAACCTCACGACGTGAAGGCTGTGGGGCTGACAGATTGACTCCCTCACTAGAATAATAACACACAGACAGACATACAGTGATATCCTGTCTGTTAGGCGACAGAGCAGGTAGTATTATCTTCAATGTGTTTACCCTGTGACTCAATGACAACTGGACGCTTTCCTTTCCACAACACACCAGTGAGAACTAAAGACTTTGTTTCCCTGAGCTAATAGCCTAGGCGTTTAGCTCAGTGGGCTATTCCACAGCATTGAGGTGCGCAAACGACCTGGGCTGAAACCCAGTCAGTCACTCACACCAGCAGAGGCTAAGCCTACCTATCTATTTAGACTGGATGTATGGCGGTGGTATTTCCCTGGTTTGCGCTTTATAATAGATTATGCTAGGTTGACTTCCCAAAGCGTCTACACCACATTTGTATTGTAATGTAACGGACAATGACCCCGTGATAGAAGCACCATTGACTGGAATGGAATCTTTGCACACTTGTGCTTTGTGGACAACATGGACAATGCAGGAATTAAATGATGATGGAATTGATGCTATAGTGCCGTCGGACTTGTAGAGGTCTGACCTAATTAATTAGACGTAAACAACCATTCCGTAGGATCAAATACTGCAACATCTTTCATTTGAAATTAGCGACCGAAACAATTGCCATTGAGTAGCTAGTCCAGTGGGAAATGGTTCGGCCTGGGATGCCCGCGGCATGGAATGTCCACTCGAATGGTTCCTATGATGAACAAATAAAGAGGCGACCCGTCTGCGGCAACTCACCATCGAAAAGCCTCAGCATCCTACGAAGCACTGCCCCAACCATTCTGTCCGCATCTTGTCCAAAAACGACTCCTTCGGCGTCCCTCATTTTGATACTCACTCCCTGTGAATATGATAGACAAGTCAAAGCCCACAAGGGCGCGACCGATGATCCTTGCTTCTCCAGTTAATCCAACGTATCCAGGCACACAAGACAACTGTAGCCTAATTAAAAAATATACAGTGACTAGTCTACATTTATACAACATATACTATACTTGTATAGCATCATCTTAGAGATGTACCCTACATCTTCGTCCAATCCACATTCGAGGCTTTGCAGAGTGCCGACAAGAATAATAATGATCTACCAGAGGGTACGGAGGAGACATATCGCATCAATAGGCTCATGCCGGGGCATACCATTCTGGGGCATACCATTCTAGGGAAAAGTGCAGGGCTGGATGGATGAGGATAAGAGGGAGGAAGCGCTCGAGGGCAAAATATGAAGGACAGTGGGCCCGACCCATGTGAGATGTTCTGAATACACTTTTTTTGTTGAACTATTCTAAACATCAACTAAATACATCCAGTGTTCGGAGTTGCCTTTACGTAGCTGTGGTCCATATAGGCTACTTAATAAATATGTCTAGGTTGGCTATGGGCCTATAATATAGCCCACATGTGAGATGTAAAATGTAGGCCTAATCATCCATAAAACTGCCGACAGTATTGGTGCCTATGTGGCCTGTACTGTAAAAAATGTTTTGCTTCAACAAGTTACAAGTAAATGAGTTATGTTCTAAATAAATAAATTAAAAAACTAAATTGGTTGAAACCAAATATATGATTCAACGCCAAATGTTATGTTATATTATTAACAAACCTATATTTCAAGTTGCAACCTACTGTATTTAACACAACTTACTTTCCCCCTTTAGTTAAACCTAATAAATAACTTCAATACAAACTAATATTTAACGTAAATAAAAACCCATCTTTTAATCTGTGTATGGACCACAGAGTTTCCAGCACTTGTTAAATGCTAATATAGGACATAGGAAAACAATGTGGGCACATAAGTTCACATTTCATAGAGACTTTTAATGCAGTAAAAGGTTGATGGCCAATACCCTAGACAAATATTCAAAGTGTATTAGCATCTAATGATATTATAATGCCCTTCACACACACAGTGATACATCTCTCCTCAACACCAATGTGCATTTATTAAGGGGAAGTAAGTATTGGTGTCGTAGTAAAGGTCAACAGAACAAAGGTCCCAGTCATACACCTCTTTTTTAAAAACTTTTTTTTAGTTAAGAACAAATTCTTATTTTCAATGACGGCCTAGGAACAGTGGGTTAACTGCCTGTTCAGGGGCAGAATAACAGATGTGTACCTTGTCAGCTCAGGGATATGAACTTGCAACCTTCCGGTTATTAGTCCAACGCTCTAACCACTAGGCTACCCTGCCACCCCACCTCTGATATGCCTGATATGAATCAGATTTGATTTGAGGGCATAGCCACAGGAAATAGGGGTGCTGAGGGTGCTACTGCACCCCCTGAAAAATCAGCATTAAAAAAATCTATATATATTTAGAAAATGTTTTTTCACAAAAGTATAATACTGGGCCTTTAATAGTCCTGTATTAGCGGACCGATGTAGCCATCTGTAGCACGAGCAAACTTTATTTTTCAGCATCGCCCCCCACCAAAACTACTTCCTGCGGCTATGTTTAAGGGGATCTAGGGGACTGGAGGTTACCACATCACAGCACAACACCAGGACCTCCTGTCAATTCCTTTCTATAACTCCCTGGCACCCTCCTCAGGCTCGGGGTAGGAAGCGCAGGTTGATGGGTTTGGACGGGATGAGCAGTGTTCTAGTCTTGGGCTCTGTGGTCGGGGCCCCATCCTCTGGCTGGATCTCATAATGCTGCATCAGCTGTAGCGGGGCGACAAGAGTTCAAGGTCAAGGGTTTATTGTTAATGGGCCACCTGGTTGTCTGACGTCTCTCTAGCCAGAGAATCAGTTTACAACCATAAAATTAAGTATTTTATAATATCCCATGCCAAATTTTGCCAACTGGGGTAGTAAAAGCAGAATATTGCGCAGCTCATAAAAATGGGGTTCGTCACCCCTGTAGTAAGTGTTGCACACTTAAGTTCCCACACTCTCTCCGATTGCTTCTGGGGACTTACCATTAGCCAATCACCACAGATGATGGACAAAATCATCCAACAACAATCACCTTCAACCGTCTGGTAAAATCATTTTGGCACTGATGGCTTTTTATTGCTCAATACTTCCTTGAAAATCTCAATGAAATACTTCTCTTATTCACCCTGGAGAGGGCAAAGTACATCTCTAGCTCTGCCACTCTCTTGCCCACACAGGCTCTCACGCCCACCCCGAAGGGTATAGAGCTGTAGGGGTGGTGTTGGTACGACTCTGGGTCCCCTCGCAGCCAACGCTCAGGCCTGAAACACTCAGCATCCACAAACTCCCCCTCGTCATGACTGGCAGCATAGTGACACAGATGGAACTGGGTCTGGGAGAGGGGAATAGGAAGAAGTAGATATATAGGAAGTAAAGAGAGTGACAGAATTTAATGGAAATTACATCACATCCTTCGGGGGATAAAAAAAAAAATCTTAAATATTGACAAAGGTGAAAGAGAAGGGTGTTTATCTTTCTCTCGTCATCGCCTGCCCCTACCTTCTTTGGGAACCAGTAGTTGTCCACAACAACGTCATTGTCTACGGTTAGACGGCCATTCCCTGGAACTACAGGGTACATCCTGCAGAGAGAACATCTTCAGCAACATGGGAGCCTCTGTAGGACTGCCTTAAATAAACCTTTGTGTGGCTAGGAATGTTCAGTAAGGTACTAAGGTACTTAGCATTGGTATTTAGTAAAGTTTTAATACACCTAAACACCAGAGAGAGTTGGCAATGGCAGGTTGTGATTCTGACCTAGATGCTGTTATTGAGCATTTGAATCATTAGAAAATTAAGGACACACGGGAGAAATGGCTATGACCATATAGGAAGCAGTGGAGGGGGCCAATTTCTTTCTATAAGCCTGTCATTCAGGATTTCCATACTAGCTGGTGTCAGAGGAAGGCCCTAAAAATTGTCAAAGACTCCAGCCACCCAAATCATCAACTGTTCTCTCTGCTACCGCACAGCAAACGGTACCGGACCACTAAGTCTGGGAGCAAAAGGCTCCTGAACAGCTTCTAGTTAATAGTTAATCGTATACAGTTGAAGTCGGAAGTTTACATACACCTTAGCCAAATACATTTAAACTCAGTTTTTCACAATTCCTGACATTTAATCAGAATAAAAATTCTGTGTCTTAGGTCAGTTAGGATCACCACTATATTTTACGAATGTGAAATGTCAGAATAATAGTTATTTATTACAGCTTTTATTTCTTTCATCACATTCCCAGTGGGTCAGAAGTTTACATACACTCAATTAGTATTTGGTAGCATTGCCTTTAAATTGTTTAACTTGGGTCAAATGTTTCAGGTAGCCTTCCACAAGCTTCCCACAATAAGTTGGGTGAATTTTGGCCCATTCCCCCTGACAGAGCTGGTGTAACTGAGTCAGGTTTGTAGGCCTCTTTGCTCGCACACGCTTTTTCAGTTCTGCCCACACATTTTCTATAGGATTGAGGTCAGGGCTTTGTGATGGTCACTCCAATACCTTGACTTTGTTGTCCTTAAGCCATTTTGCCACAACTTTGGAAGTATGCTTGGGGTCATTGTCCATTTGGAAGACCCATTTGCGACCAAGCTTTAACTTCCTGACTGATGTCAGTCCACATACTTTTCCTCCCTCATGATGCCATCTATTTTGTGAAGCACCCCCACAACATGATGCTGCCAACCCCGAGCTTCACGGGTGGGATGGTGTTCTTCTGCTTGCAAGCTTCCCCCTTTTTCCTCCAAACATAACGATGGTCATTATGGCCAAACAGTTCTATTTTTGTTTTATCAGACCAGAAGACATTTCTCCAAAAAGTACAATCTTTGTCCCCATGTGCAGTTGCAAACCGTCGTCTGGCTTTTTTATGGAGGTTTTGGAGCAGTGGCTTCTTCCTTGTTGAGCGGCCTTTCAGGTGATGTCGATATAGGACTAATTCTACTGTGTATAAAGATACTTTTGTACTTGTTTCTTCCAGCATCTTCACAAGGTCCTTTGCTTTTTTCTGGGATTGATTTGCACTTTTTGCACCAAAGTACGTTCATCTCTAGGAGACAGAACGTGTCTCCTTCCTGAGCGGTATGACGTCTGCGTGGTCCCATGCAATATCCATCATGCCCTGCCTATCTAAGGTCTTCGAAAGCCAAGTCAACAAACAGGTCACTGACCATCTCGAATCCCACCGTACCTTCTCCGCTGTGCAATCTGGTTTCCGAGCCGGTCACGGGTGCACCTCAGCCACGCTCAAGGTACTAAACGATATCATAACCGCCATCGATAAAAGACAGTACTGTGCAGCCGTTTTCATCGACCTTGCCAAGGCTTTCGACTCGGTCAATCACCATATTCTTATCGGCAGACTCAGCAGCCTCGGTTTTTCGGATGACTGCCTTGCCTGGTTCACCAATTACTTTGCAGACAGAGTTCAGTGTGTCAAATCGGAGGGCATGCTGTCCAGTCCTCTGGAAGTCTCTGTGGGGGTGCCACAGGGTTCAATCCTCGGGCCGACTCTTTTTTCTGTATATATCAATGATGTTGCTCTTGCTGCGGGCGATTCCCTGATCCACCTCTACGCAGACGACACCATTCTATATACTTCCGGCCCGTCTTTGGACACTGTGCTATCTAACCTCCAAACGAGCTTCAATGCCATACAACACTCCTTCCGTGGCCTCCAACTGCTCTTAAACGCTAGTAAAACCAAATGCATGCTTTTCAACCGTTCGCTGCCTGCACCCGCACGTCTGACCAGCATCACCACCCTGGATGGTTCCAACCTTGAATATGTGGACATCTATAAGTACCTAGGTGTCTGGCTAGACTGTAAACTCTCCTTCGACTCATATCAAACATCTCCAATCGAAAATCAAATCAAGAGTCGGCTTTCTATTCCGAAACAAAGCCTCCTTCACTCACGCCGCCAAACTTACCCTAGTAAAACTGACTATCCTACCGATCCTCGACTTCGGCGATGTCATCTACAAAATTGCTTCCAACACTCTACTCAGCAAACTGGATGCAGTTTATCACAGTGCCATCCGTTTTGTCACTAAAGCACCTTATACCACCCACCACTGCGACTTGTACGCTCTAGTCGGCTGGCCCTCGCTACATATTCGTCGCCAGACCCACTGGCTCCAGGTCATCTACAAGTCCATGCTAGGTAAAGCTCCGCCTTATCTCAGTTCACTGGTCACGATGGCAACACCTATCCGTAGCACGCGCTCCAGCAGGTGTATCTCACTGATCATCCCTAAAGTCAACACCTCATTTGGCCGCCTTTCGTTCCAGTTCTCTGCTGCCTGTGACTGGAACGAATTGCAAAAATCGCTGAAGTTGGAGACTTTTATCTCCCTCACCAACTTCAAACATCTGCTATCTGAGCAGCTAACCGATCGCTGCAGCTGTACATAGTCTATCGGCAAATAGCCCACCCATTTTTACCTACCTCATCCCCATACTGTTTTTATTTATTTACTTTTCTGCTCTTTTGCACACCAATATCTCTACCTGTACATGACCATCTGATCATTTATCACTCCAGTGTTAATCTGCAAAATTGTAATTATTCGCCTACCTCATGCCTTTTGCACACAATGTATATAGACTCCCCTTTTTTCTTCCTTTTGTGTTATTGACTTGTTAATTGTTTACTCCATGTGTAACTCTGTGTTGTCTGCTCACACTGCTATGCTTTATCTTGGCCAGGTCGCAGTTGCAAATGAGAACTTGTTCTCAACTAGCCTACCTGGTTAAATAAAGGGTCAATACATTTTTTTTTTAAATAAAATAAAATACTTTCTTACTATTGTTTGTACAGATGAATGTGGTACCTTCAGGTGTTTTGGTTCATCCTTGGGAGCAATTTCCAGACTTGTGGAGGTCTACATTTTTTTTTTCTGAGGTCTTGGCTGATTTCTTTAGATTTTCTATGATGTCAAGCGAAAAGGCACCTAGTTTGAAGGTAGGCCCTGAAATACATCCGCAGGTACACCTCCAATTGACTCAAATGATGTCAATTAGCCTATCAGAAGCTTCTAAAGCCATGACATCATTTTCTGGAATTTTCCAAGCTGTATAAAGGCACAGTCAACTGAGTGTATGTAAACTTCTGACCCACTGGAATTGTGAAACGGTGAATTATAAGTGAAATAATCTGTCTGTAAACAATTGTTGGAAAAATGACTTGTGTCATTCACAAAGTAGATGTCCAAACTGACTTGCCAAAACGATAGTTTGTTAACAAGAAATGTGTGGAGTTTTAATGAATCCAACATATTTGTATGTAAACTTCCGACTTCAACTGAAGCTACCTGAACTATCTGCATTGACCCTTTTACACTCTTTTTGACACATACTTGCACTAACACACACACACACTGGTTATGGGATTTTCATGAATAATGACTAAAGGATGTATACATTTAACGTAGAACTATAACTAAACAGAATACTACTGTCACTGCATGAATGTATGAATCTTATTATAATCATAACACGGAATATAATGTGTGTGGTTTTAGTTCTGAATTAGAACAAAGCCTTTCTGTTCCTTGTTAGAAACTAATGGAGCTATCGTCAGACTGGCTGGAATACTGTGTTCCTTACAGGACATTCTGTCCCCATCCAGGGAGGGGAGAGCTCTTGGGCTTGTATTATTGTTTAACAAGTGGCAGACAATGTGAGACGGCTTGTGAACTATATTGGTTAATGAACACGAGAACTAAATTCTCTTGACACACTCGACCACAGGTAACACAGGCACACATTTGCCACACACACACATCCACACTCATCACATACACTGCTGCTTCTGTCTATTATCTATCCTATCCTGTTGCCTAGTCACTTTACCCCTACCGATATGTGCATATCTACCTCAATTACCTCATACCCCTGCACATCGACTTAGTATTGATACCTCGTGTATATAGCCAAGTAAACATGACTTATTGTGTATTTATTCCTTGTGTTAATGTCTTTTATTTATTATTATTATTAAAAATATATATGTTGTATTCTGCATTGTTGGGAAGGACCCGTAAGCATTTCACTGTTAGTTTACACCTGTTCTTTACAACATTTGAACACACTGTTCAGGTGTATATAAGGGCACTGCCACCCCCCCTTATGTACACTGTCCAAAAAGCATGTCCCATACCTTGACCCTCTGCACTCACTTATCAGTCATTATCATCGTCAGTATAATTAGGGAAAGGGAAATGCAAGCAGACGCACGCACACAATCTCTCTTTGACCAGGCATGCTCAAAACAAGAGGCCAGTTGCAGGTTGCTGTTCTTGGTGCGCTCGCGTGTGTGTGTGTTCACCTTAGAACCTGGATGTGTGTACGTGTACATGCATCCGTGCCTACGTGCGTGTGTGTGTTCACCTCAGAACCTGGATGTGTGTACATGTACATGCACCCATGCCTACGTGCATGTGTGTGTTCACCTCAGAGTCTCCTTGATGACAGCCTTCAGGTAGGGCATCCTGCTCAGGTCCTCTGATCTGGGCTGCTGTCTTCCCGGACACACGGACATGATCTCAAGGTACAGCCTGTCCTGAGACGCGGCTTCGCGAGCCAACTGGTACAATGCCCACGACAAGGTGTTGGACGTCTGAGGCGAAAGGAGAAGGACGATAGAAAGAAAGAGGGGTTTACTTAGGGTGAAGTGATATGATATATACGGAACAAAAATATTTAAAAAACGCAACATGTAAAGGGTTGGTCCCATGTTTCATGACCTGAAATAAAAGATCCTAGTAATTGTCCACTCACAAAAAGCTTATTTCTCTCAAATTTGTGCACAACTGTTAGTGAGCATTTCTCCTTTGCCGAGATAATCCATACACCTGACAGGTGTGGCACATCAAGAAGCCGATTAAAGGCCTCCCGGGTGGCACAGTGGTCTAAGGCACTGCATCGCAGTGCTAGATGTGCCACCAGAGACTCTGGGTTCGAGCCCAGGCTCGAAGGTCCATGGGGCGACGCACAATTGTCCTAGCGTCGTCCGGGTTAGAGAGGGTTTGGCCAGTAGGGATATCCTTGTCTCATCGCACACTAGCGACTCCTGCACGCTAACCAGGTCGCCAGGTGCACGGTGTTTCCTCTGACACATTGGTGCGGCTGGCTTCCGTGTTGGATACACGCTGTGTTAAGAAGCAGTGCGGCTTGGTTGGGTTGTGTTTCGGAAGACGCATGGCTTTCGACCTTCGTCTCTCCCGAGCCCGTACGGGAGTTGTAACTACTGACAATTGTAACTAGGGATTGGATACCACGAAATTGGGGAGACAAGGGGGTCAAATTCAAAACAAAAAGAAGCCGATTAAAAAGCACCATTACCCAGGTGCACCTTTTCTAAAATGTGCAGTTTTGTCACACTGCCACAGATGTCTCAATTTTTGAAGGAGCGTGCAATTGGTATGCTGATTGCAGGAATGTCCACCAGAGCTGTAGCCAGAGAATTGAATGTTCATTACTCTACCATAAGCCACCTCCAATGTTGTTTTAGAGAATTTGGCAGTATGTCCAACCGGCCTCCAAAACGCAGACCACGTGTATGGCATCGTGTGGGCGAGCAGTTTGATGATGTCGACATTGTAAACAGAGTGCCCCATGGTGGCGGTGGGGTTATGGTATAGGCAGGCATAAGCTACGGACAACGAACACAATTGCATTTTAGCAATGGCCATTTGAAATCCCAGAGATACCGTGATGAGATCCTGAGGTCCATTGTCGTGCCATTCATCTGCTGCCATCACCTCATGTTTCAGCATGATAATGCACTGCCCCATATCGCAAGGATCTGTCCACAATTCCCGGGAGCTGAAAATGTCCCAGTTCTTCCATGGCCTGCATACTCACCAGACATTGAGCATGTTTGGGATAATCTGGATCGACGTGTACGACAGCGTGTTCCAGTTCCGCCCAAATCCAGCAAATTTGCACAGCCATTGAAGAGGAGTAAGATGCCACAACCAACAGCCTGATCGACTCTATGTGAAAGAGATGTCGCGCTGCATGAGGCAAATGGTGGTCACACCAGATACTGACTGGTTTTCTGATACATGCCCCAACTTTTCTCTCATTTTATTATTATTTTTACCCCAACTGGTAGTTGCAGTCTTGTCCCATCGCTGCAACTCCCATACGGACTCGGGTGAGGTGAAGGTCAAGAGCCACGCGTCCTCTGAAAAACGACCCTGCCAAGCCGCACTGCTTCTTGACACACTGCTCGCTTAACCCGTAAACCAGCCGCACCAATGTGTCGGAGGAAACACCGTACAACTGGCGACCGTGTCAGAGTACATGCGCCCTCCCCTAACCCGGATGACGCTGGGACAATTATGCGTCGCCTCATGGGTCTCCCAGTCGCGGCCGGCTGCGACACAGTCCGGGATCGAACCTGGATCTGTAGTGACGCCTCAAGCACTGCAGTGCCTTAGACCGCTGTGCCACTCGGCAGGCCCTACTTTTTCTTTTAAGGTATCTGTGACCAACAGATGCATATCTGTATTCCCAGTCATGTGAAATCCAGAGATTAGGGCCTAATTAATACATTTCAATTGACTCATTTCCTGAAATGAACTGTAACTCAGTAAAATCTTTGAAATTGTTGCGTTAAGATTTTTGTTCAGTATACTTTATTGACCCTGTGGGGAAATTTGATTTGGACAATTAAAATGCTGATGTTGAGGGAGTGGTGGAGGCTGTATCAGAGACAAGTTATCAAGTGATCATCAACATTTATATCAATTCATCATTAAAGCAGCTGAGGAAATTACTTTGGAACATTAGATCCTTTCAAGTGACATCTAGTCATTGAATAAAAGTGAAAACACTGATTTCCAGTGAGCAAAACACATTTTTATCTTGATGACGTTACATAGAAGGTGGAATAAATAGAGCTTGAGGCTTGGCGTTTTACTCCGCAACAGATCCCAGATAGCAGCAAGTGGCTCTTGACAAAGACAAGCCCAGACTGCACCAGGGAATGCAGTCAGGCAGGTCCTGCTGTGTTTGTATGGTTACTGTGTGTATGTCTGTGGTTACATGCGTTTGTGTACGACTACATTTTGTACCCACAAAAAAAAAAAAAAAAAATACACTGCAAATATATATGTCAACAAACTAAAGGAAATGGTCTCAGTATTTATGGCCTGGGCAGAATCATGTAATCTTAAAGCCAAAATACACCTACACCCATTCCCTAGGACGTGTCCAGTAGTCACAAAACAGAAGAAAACACTGAAATATAGAGGAAATAATAGCATTTTGCCAATGAGAAATTCATATGTTCATTTTCTGTTTCAAAAGGTTTGTTTACGGTGTACCCTACTGAACGTGACCCTGCTGTTATGTATGGCACCACCCTCCTCTCTGTATGACCTCCCATGACCCTCTCCTCTCACCGTGTCCACTCCGCCCAGCAACAGCTCTGTGATGCTGATGTACACCTCTCCCAGGGTCAGTTTATCACAGGACAGCAGGTAGGTGAGATACATCCCCTCCACCTGCTTCCCAGCAAGCACCTGGGCATCCATCTGCGCCAACTTATGGTCAATCAGACCCTGAGCTGAGGGTTTATGTAGAAATACATTGAACACACACGTTCATGCAGGGGACGCACACAAACACACACAAAATGAGTCTCAACAGTTAGTCTCCCTAGGCAGACGGATTGCCTCCCACATTAACAAAGTTCCCACATAGGTCTGCGATTTCCGACACTTCTCAACGGTGCTTAGCGGCTGACATGCAATTGACAGGGCAATAGAAACAACCATATGCTTGCATTGTGGAGGTCGAACCTACCATGTCTACTTTCCACCTATACATTTAAGTCTGCTTGTCGCTCAATAGAAGGAGCCCTTGACATTATTTGCAAACATACCTACATTCACCAGGTCGTCCCAGGCTTGGATAAATCGTTTCCAGAAGGGCAGGACGTTGCGTGTCCAGAGCGGGAGGAAGAGGACCGTCTCAGACAGGGTTAGCATGTCGTTGGCTGCAGCGATGAACTTCAGCGTGTCCTTAGGGATCTCCTCCTGCAGACAACCCAGCCGCGTCTCAAACAGGATGGAAGAGATCCCTGCAGGGATGGACAGAACACAGTGAACAATGAGGACTACACAGAGCTGGTGGGATTCTAGGTATCCAAAATGCCATCTCCTGCCGTTGTGCCCCTGAGCAAGGCACCTAAGCTGCTCTATGGGCACTGTGGCAGACCCTGGCGTCCAACTCCACTGGGTGTGTGTGTGTTTCTGAAGGGGCATAAAAAAATACTGAATGAACCAATGGTATCACACCTTCAAAGCCAAACTTGTAGAGCTCTGCGGTGAGGTCTGGTACGGTGGTGTGGTCCTGACTGCGGAGGCGGAGCCTCTCAATACGCTCTAGCAGGTCCCCTACCACCTGGTGGATGACAGGCGCGTACGCAGACACCTCCGCTAGCTTCAGCATCTTTGGATTCAGGACACTACGGATACGGTACCACTGTAGGCCTTTACTGTAGGAGAGGAGAGGAGACAGACAGTGGTCACGGCCAAAATAAAGAGAAAACTTCAGTAACGAGGGATACAAAGTATATTGTAAGCAGCTGCTTTCACACAGGTGTGGTTCCTGAGTTAATTAAGCAGGGGAACATCCCACCAAGCTTCGGGTCATGTCTAAAAATGCCCAGTTGCCTATTATTTTGGCTACCGTGACTAGAAGAAGAGATCTCAGTGACTTTTGAAATTTAAATTCTCAATGGAGCGAAGGGGGTTTAAAGTGTGTATGTCAGTCACTAGATCTCAACCCAATTGAACACTTATGGAAGATTATAGAGCGGTGTCTGAGATAGCTCTTTTCACCACCATCAACAAAACGATTACATTCTCATGGAATAATGGTGTCAGATCCCTCCAATAGAGTTCCAGACACTTGTAGAATCTATGCGAAGGCGCATTCAAGCTTTTCTGGCGACTAGCGGCGGCCCAATGCCCCATGTAAGACGCTATGTTGGCGTTTCCTTTATTTTGGCAGTTACCTGTAGGTTAGATGGATAATGTTGAGTTGGAGGAACTACTGAAACAAGTTTACCTGTAGGACCATGGTTTCCTCAAACCAGACCAACATCGCTTTTACCCAAGGCAATGATTTATTACCAATAACAGTTGTAGTGTATCTTTGAAGCATAGGGTGTAAGCAATGTTCCCTCTATGCTGCGCACCTCCTCCAGGACTGGCGCGCTGAAGAAATGCCATGCAGAGACCTAACTTTCTTGAGTTCGCCGCATTAGTTTGCACTATATAGATTAACGTTTTTTTTTCTGGGATCGTATCAAAATTATGAACTGGGTGGTTCGAGCCCTGAATGCTGATTTTTCTGACAGGCTGTATCTAGCCACTCCATGTTGTGTCGTGCATAAGATCATCCCTTAGCTGTGGTATATTGGCCATATACCACAACCCCGAGGTGCCTTATTGCTCAAATATACAGTGCCTTGCAAAAGTATTCACCCCCTTGGCGTTTTTCCTATTTTCTTTGCATTACAAACCTTTGCTATGAAGCCCCTAAATCAAATCTGGTGCACCAATTACCTTCAGAAGACACATAATAAATTAAATAAAGTCCACCTGAGTGCAATGTAAGTGTCCGCATGATCTCAGTATGTATACACACACGCACACACACACACACGTGTTCTGAAAGGCCCCAGCAACACCACCAAGCAAGGGGCACCACCAAGCAAGCGGCACCATGAAGACCAAGGAGCTCTCCAAACAGGTCAGGGACAAAGTTGTGGAGAAGTACAGATCAGGGTTGGGTTCTAAAAAAATATCAGAAACTTTGAACATCCCACAGAGAACCATTTAAATCCATTATTTAAACAATGGAAATAATATGGCACCTCAACAAACCTGCCAAGAGAGGGCCGCCCACCAAAACTCACGGACCAGGCAAGGAGGGCATTAATCAGAGAGGCAACAAAGAGACTAAGGATAACCCAGAAGGAGCTGCAAAGCTCCACAGCGGAGACTGGAGTATCTGTCCATAGGACCACTTTAAGCCGTACACTCCACAGAGCTGGACTTTACGGAAGAGTGGCCAGAAAAAAGCCATTGCTGAAAGAAAAAAATAAGCAATGTTTGGTGTTCGCCAAAAGGCATGTGGGAGACTCCCCAAACATATGGAAGAAGGTACTCTGGTCAGATGAGACAAAAACGTAGCTTTTTGGCCATCAAGGAAAACGCTATGTCTGGCACAAACCCAACACCTCTCATCACCCCGAGAATACTATCCCCCGCGGAGAACACCAGTAAAGCATAGTGGTGGCAGCATCATGCTGTGGGGATGTTTTTCATCGGCAGGGACTGGGAAACTGGTCAGAATTGAAGGAATGATGGATGGCGTTAATAAAAGGAAATTCTTGAGGGAAACCTGTTTGTCTTTTGAAACGTTTCAGATATTTGAGACTGGGACAGAGGTTTACCTTCCAGCAGCACAATGACACTAAGCATACTGCAAAAGCAACACTTGAGTGGTTTAAGGGGAAACATTTAAACGTCTTGGAATGGCCTAGTCAAAGTCCAGATCTCAATCCAATTGAGAATCTGTGGTATGACTTAAAGATTGCTGTACACCAGCAGGAACTTATCCAACTTGAAGGAGCTGGAGTAGTTTTGCCTTGAAGAATGGGCAAAAATCCCAGTGGCTAGATGTACCAAGCTTATAGAGACATATCCCAAGAAACTTGCAACTGTAATTGATGCAAAGGGTGACTCTACAAAGTATTGACTTGGGGGGGGGGGGGGGGGGGGTTGAATAGTTATGCATGCTCAAGTTCTGTTTCTTTTGTCTTATTTGTTTCACAAAATATTTTGCATCTTAAAAGTGGTGGTTGTGTAAATCAAATGTTGTAAGGCAACAAAATAGGACATATGCCAAGGGGGTGAGTACTCTCTTTGAAAAGCTAATCAGGTAAAAAGCTTACATCTTAATTAAAGGGGCAGTGTTGTATTTTGAGACATGCTTGAATGTCCTACCTTGTCTAATTCTCTGTATGGTAATAATAATACATTTTATTTTGTAAAGTGGTTTCTTGCATCATACAATACAATTTACAGTCAACTATTTGGCCCATGGTGTTACAGACCAAGTAAAACATTATTAATATCAAGCGTTTCATAATGTAAAAACGCTATTAAAAATCTAATGCAATATAGGCCTGCATTGAACACCACATATAAGCTACTGTCATGACGTTGCCCTCTTTGAGTACAGCGAGCTTATACTTATACTTATGCTTATACAACCAGACTGCTGTGGTCAGAGGTCGTAAATTCCTGAGAAGACCTCATGGACACACAGTATTAGAGAGGGGGTAAACTTTCACAGAGGACAAAGGAAATCCTTCCACCTCACAGAACTTGAGGTACGAACAAATGTCATTTTCCAGAGAAAGTGTAAAAGATGGGTGAAGAATCCAGCTACGAACTGGTGCGTTTGGCACAACTTGGGAAGCTCAAGAGAGACGGTGTGGCCACATTACCATAATGCTGTTTATATAATAGCCTCAGATATGGGGTTTACATCTAATTGTTGTATAAGATGAATGAGTGAGGATGATACTGTTTGTATAATGGTGTAATATGATTGTGGACTGTTTAATGAAGAAAAATACAATTCCCTTTTGATTTGAACTATTTCAGAGGACCGCCCCTGAGCCCAGTTAGGGTCAGACACCCTGGGACAGCCCTCTTCTGCCATTCTGAATAAAACCCAACTTTTAGAAATGATCATTGGACCATGTTTTTCTCCATTAGGAGGGAGACAAAGGTTGTAGACCAAGCTTACCTCAATTACGAGATGGCTAAAGGTTGTAGAATATTTTAACCATACCACGTGGTTAAACTCTTAAGACTATCGATACCGACAGAATAAGAACAAGTCTTTGATATTGATTACTAGTCTGCAGCTAGGAATTTGGCATCATTGAACGCGAAGAACGACAACCGCCGAAACATCCATTCTAAAACGAATGTCACTTTGAACTATCCCCTCTAACCGAGACAGAGAGAGAGAGGGACGGACAATTCTACAAAAGAAATACTTTTCACCAGCGATCAAGACGACACACTGAGCGTAAATATATATATTGATTGCAGTTGTTCCCGAATGAGTGAGCGTTCATGTGTAAAGGATTAGCATTTTAATGGTTATAATTAACTCTGTAGTGACTTCTTAGTCGACCCCCCCACTGCCCCTTTGTCTAACAAGCCGCCATGCCGGTTCATTTCTGTGAATTACTTAGTTAGTAATAAATAAATGATTTAAGACAATTGATGTATGGATGACTCATAGTGAAGACTGGGTTCGTGCAGATAACCAACAATTTATGACGTTTGGAATGAGACTAACGTGAGGTAAATAAATCATTCATTAATTCGAAGACTAATTGATCAGATAAAATATCTGAAAAGTTATTTTAGGACATGATAACTTTGTAATCTGAATATTTTTCCTTGGTGCCCCGATTTCATAGTTAATTAATTACGTGATTATTCAGTTGATCGCATAGTAACTAATTACAGAGAATCTTTGATAAAAACTATCAGTCTTCAGTTAATGATAGTAAAGACACGACACTACTGTAAGCTATATCACAGAAATCAAAAGCTATTTCCACGTGAAAATGTTATGGGATTTGTTCCATTGGTTTTATTGGTACAGTAGACCTACATTACGGTCAAATAGCCACAATAGCCTATTGGCTACTGTCGAAAACTGTAATGGTACAGCCGCAGGGTTTACTGTAAACGTGCGGCGGAAGTTGCACAAAATTCTCACATGAAAGTTTCCGCTCACAAGAACTAAAATGTCCTCAGTGCCCCAACATTTTTTGAGGGAAAAGTGGGTGTAAGTATTATCCATTCCCTTTCCTACACCCAATCTAGGAATAGTCCTTGATGTGGTTCATCGGCCACTCACTCCACATGGAGTCCATAGGCCTGTCCCCTCATATCGCGGTACTCCTTCCAGTGTGGCAGCTCTGTCCGGACTGGGAAGCGGCCCTCCTGACGGATCACCTGGGATATAAGCTCTGGAGACGCCACGTTCACCACATCAAACGGGCCGAACCGCGAGCGCCAGATGGGCCCATACAGTTTCTTGTGTTCAACCTGGGTTGGGGGAAAAGAGAAGATCTTTGATTCTGGAAATGTACACCAACTTGACCCAACTGTGGGAAGCATTGGAGTCAATATGGGCCAGCATCCTCGTAGAATGCTTTTGACACCTTATAGTCTATTCCCGAACAAATTGAGGCTGTTTTGAGGGAAGAAGATGGTGGACTCAATATTAGGAAGGTCCTCCTAATGTTTTGTTCAGTGTATAGAGCCGATTTGACCCCTCAATAATATGTTATGATAAATTTGATGGATGTGGTATGATTTAACCACCATATATACTGGCTTTCACAGTACTACTCCATTCGAAATGTTATCATTGGATCGCCCTGCCAATTATGCTTTCGGTTTGGTCCGGCCCATGGTTTGTGAAGGGGTAAAAAAAGTTATACAAGGCTTGAAAACCCTTCATTCTGTGAGCTAACGTTTAACAAACAAATAAGTACAGTTATATTTAACATGGTAAATTCATAAGTGCAAATGAGAATTATAGAAAAGGATATTTTTCAAATAGAGAAGGTTTCTTATGCGAAGTGACATCTCGCATGTGAGCCCTATTTCTCATAATGACTGATAATTTGTAACGGTTATATTAGACTCAACTATGTAAGTTCAAGACAGCATTATGCCCTTTTGAAAGAACTGGTTTCTAGTAGGCTACACAGTTAGAGAAGGGTTGTTTCTCTCAACCTCAGGCAGCAGGCTCAAGCCTGTCAGAGGCAGTCTTGCCTGACTTTAGAAACTAATTTGAAGGCCAGCATTGTGGGGGGGGGGGGGGAGCACTCATGTTTATACAACCCAATAATCACCCTGAGAATACTTCCAGAACCACCTTGATCTTCTATTTCAATTAAGAATATCTACAAAATAAATTGGCCTACCCTAGTCTTTATTGATATAGATACTGTACATGTGACATAGCACAGCAGTAAACTGGTCTATTTCATCATTATTATTTTCTTCTTCTTGATTTTCAATAGGTAAGGGAAACCAAGTACTGGTGTTTGTGCTTTTTCTTGATGAGTACAGGGTATTCTTATACCATATTTTTGTGTAACAATAGTATACATTCATTCAATTGGTAGAGGTGAGACTGAAAAAGAGAGCACCGGTTGAGAGTGCTGCAGTTATCAATTGTGATCATGGTCACAGCTCTATTCGCAAATGTATCATTCTAAACATTTTCATTCTGGGCTTTTCCCTGAAATTAGATGTTGGCCTATCAGGGGGCAAAAGGCTACCTGCATGTAGCTCAGCAAACCATGTCAAAATTGAATTGCAATTATAAACCCAGATTTTAGTCAGTAGCCTATGCCTATTGAAATAAGTCAATCTCACAAATAGGCCATTTATAACAGTTTATAGTCTTTACATCTGCCACAAAATAACGTCAGACCATGTACCACGGGAATTACCCAAAAATATACACTGCTCCAAAAAATAAAGGGAACACTAAAATAACACATCCTAGATCTGAATGAATGAAATATTCTTATTAAATACTTTTTTATTTACATAGTTGAATGTGATGACAACAAAATCACACAAAAATTATCAAATCAAATTTATCAACCCATGGAGGTCTGGATTTGGAGTCACACTCAAAATTAAAGTGGAACACGACAGGCTGATCCAACTTTGATGTAATGTCCTTAAAACAAGTCAAAATGAGGCTCAGTAGTGTGTGTGGCCTCCACGTGCCTGTATGACCTCCCTACAACGCCTGGGCATGCTCCTGATGAGGTGGCGGATGGTCTCCTGAGGGATCTCCTCCCAGACCTGGCCTAAAGCATCCGCCAACTCCTGGACAGTCTGTGGTGCAACGTGGCGTTGGTGGATGGAGCGAGACATGATGTCCCAGATGTGCTCAATTGGATTCAGGTCTGGGGAACGGGCAGGCCAGTCCATAGCATCAATGCCTTCCTCTTGCAGGAACTGCTGACACACTCCAGCCACATGAGGTCTTGCATTGTCTTGCATTAGGAGGAACCCAGGGCCAACCGCACCAGCATATGGTCTCACAAGGGGTCTGAGGATCTCATCTCGGTACCTAATGGCAGTCAGGCTACCTCTGGCGAGCACCTGGAGGGCTGTGCGGCCCCCCAAAGAAATGCCACCCCACACCATGACTGACCTACCGCCAAACCGGTCATGCTGGAGGATGCTGCAGGCAGCAGAACGTTCTCCACGGCGTCTCCAGACTCTGTCACGTGCTCAGTGTGAACCTGCTTTCATCTGTGAAGAGCACAGGGCGCCAGTGGCAAATTTGCCAATCGTGGTGTTCTCTGGCAAATGCCAAACGTCCTGCACGGTGTTGGGCTGTAAGCACAACCCCCACCTGTGGACATCGGGCCCTCATACCACCCTCATGGAGTCTGTTTCTGACCGTTTGAGCAGACACATGCACATTTGTGGCCTGCTGGAGGTAATTTTGCAGGGCTCTGGCAGTGCTCCTCCTTGCACAAAGGCGGAGGTAGCGGTCCTGCTGCTGGGTTGTTGCCCTCCTCCACGTCTCCTGATGTACTGGCCTGTCTCCTGGTAGCGCCTCCATGCTCTGGACACTACGCTGACAGACACAGCAAACCTTCTTGCCACAGCTCGCATTGATGTACCATCCTGGATGAGCTGCACTATCTGAGCCACTTGTGTGGGTTGTAGACTCCGTCTCATGCTACCACTAGAGTGAAAGCACCGCCAGCATTCAAAAGTGACCAAAACATCAGCCAGGAAGCATAGGAACTGAGAAGTGGTCTGTGGTACCACCTGCAGAACCACTCCTTTATTGGGGGTGTCTTGCTAAATGCCTATAATTTCCGCCTGTTGTCTATTCCATTTGCACATCAGCATGTGAAATTTATTGTCAATCAGTGTTGCTTCCTAAGTGGACAGTTTGATTTCACAGAAGTGTGATTGACTTGGAGTTACATTGTGTTGTTTAAGTGTTCCCTTTATTTTTTTGAGCAGTGTATAATTAATTATAAGTGTTCTAATTAAGTTGGTAACCAGTTTATAATTGCAATAAGGCACCTCTGGGTTTTGTGGTATATACACCATACCTCGGGCTTTGTGTGAGGTTCTGTGTTATACACTATAGCCCTTACCTTACGTGCTTTTACACCTGCATTGTTTGCTGTTTGGGGTTTTAGGCTGGGTTTCTGTACAGCACTTTGAGATATCAGCTGATGTACGAAGGGCTATATAAATAAATTTGATTTGATTTGATTTGATTTACCATATCATATGTGATGGAATATTATTTGCTGTTGGCTTGTGTGGGTATATGTGTTATGCAACGTAGCTGACTTGAGACATTGTTAACAGTTTCAGGGCCATGGGCCTTTCTCATGATGGAAAAATACAGAATAACATGAAGACAGGAACTGTGCAATGAGTTGGGGGGAGGCACATTCAGAAGGTAGTGTTGCAAGAACAAACGGTCTTTTGTTAGATAACAGGAGCCAGGTGCCTGATAACTGTATATTCTACACAACTACAACGACTGACAGCTGGAGCGCCCGGGGGCTGGGACCAGCTCTGCGCCAACAATCAACGATAGGCTGGGTGACTCTAAACCACGCCCAGTCTCTACTCTGACAGGCCTGCTCGGAAGCAGGAACTACTTCTGTCAAGAGTATATTATAATATCTTTGTCAGGAACAAGTCAGTTCTCTATTTGCCATGCGAGGTGAGAAAGAGAGCCCATATATACGAAAATTGCATTTACCATTTATTACTTAGCTAATAAAAAATACATAGCATAAAATCGGTGACTCAGTGTCATACTTAACCTTATACCAGATTCGATCAGCGCAACCCTTTACTTTTGTTTAATCATAGCTGTCGTCAAAACAAGTTACATCGACATTCATTGATGGAAAATGATCTGGATAGTTTAATAAGTGATTTAACTTTTCTCTTGCGAAATATTCTTAAAATTCACATTCATTATAATTGTGATGGAAAATCGAATTTAGCTTCTTAGTCTACATCGTTAAAAATGACGTCGATATTCCTTAATTCGCTCGATAATAACGTGCACTCACTACACGTAGGCAGTTAGCCATACAGAAGGAATTAAGCGAGGCACTGTGGGATTAATTTTACCTGCATCGCATGGCTCTTATCTGCATATCCCTTCACGAACAGCCAATACACCGTCGTGGCCAAACTAGGTCCACGTAGATCGTCTATTGTTTTGTACTTTCCTGGAGTTGTTTCTATCGTTGTCAGCCAATTTTGTCCTACGTGTCTGCTGGCTCCAGATTTGAACCTCCGACCACCAGACACAAAACCGTCCAGCGCCACTGACAGTGTCTGGCGGTGGTGAACTGTGAGTCGGAGCGTCCTGGTCACCGCAGAAAGGCTACACATGTTGAGTGGAGCGCGTAAAGGAGCAATATGCCACCTGTGGCTTTTTAGTATAGTTTGCCCTGTGGCATATTGGGACTCGCCCATAAGTTTCACATTTCAACATCACTTGCACAAACATAGTGAAATGCCTTTATTGCAAGCTCTAACCACAACAATGCAGTTATCAAGAACTATGTAATACTAAAAATAAGGTAGAATCAAAACACGAGATATTAAAAGAACACGATAAAACAAGCATACTACAATATATGCAGGTTCAATTCCAGTGCCATATTTACAAATGTGTAGGGATATTGGCCCTATAGAGCTAGATATATATAGGGGTAAGGTGACAAGGCGTCAGGATATATGATAAACAGAGTAGCAGCAGGGTATATGATGATGTGAGTGGGGGTGTGTGTAGAGTCCATATAAATGTATGTGCATGTGTGTTTGTGAGCAAATGATGGAGTGAGTGTTTGTGTGCAGTAGTGTGCATAGAGAGAGTGCGAAAAATAAGAATAAAATACAAAAAGGTCAACTCAGTCCGTGTAGCCATTTTGTTAGCTATTTAGTTAGGAATCTTATGGCATGGGAATAGAAGCTGTTCAGGAGCCTGTTGGTGTCAGAATGTATGCACTGGTACCGCTTGCCGTGTGGCAGCGGAGAGAACAAATATTCTATGGCTTGGGTGGTTGAAGTCTAATGATTTTCCGGGCCTTCCTTTCACACCGCCTGATATAGAGGTCCTGGATGGCAGGGAGCTCAGCCCCAGTGATGTACTAGGCTGTCCGCACCACCCTCTGTAGCGCCATGCAATCGAGGGCGGTGCTATTGGCATACCAAGCAGTGATGCAGCCAGTCAAGATGCTCTCAGTGTTACAGCTGTAGAACTTTGAGGATTAGAGTGTACATGACAAACCTTCTCAACTTGAGGGGCAAGAGGCGCTGATGTGCCTTCTTCACAACTGTGCGCGGACCATTTTAAGTTCTTAAGTGTTTTGGACACTGATGAACTTGAAGCTCCTGACCCGCTCCACTGCAGTCCCTGCGATGTGGATGGGAGCGTGCTCATCCCCCTCAGTGTCCCGTAGTCCACGATCAGGTCCTTGGTCTTAGTGACAGTTGTTGTTCCGACGCCACACTGCCAGGTCTCTGACCTCCTCCTTGTAGGCCGCCTCATTGTCGCCAGTGATCAGGCTTACCCACGTTGTGTCAACAGCAAACTTGGTGTTAGAGTCGTGCATGGCCACGGTCGTGGGTGAACAAGGAGTACAGGAGGGGACTAAGCACAAACCTCTGTGGGCCCCCCCGGTGTTGTGGGTAAGCGTGGTGGAGGTGATGATGCCTACCCTCACAACCTGGGTTCGGCCCGTCAGGAAGTCCACGATCCAGTTGCAGAGGGAAGTGTTCAGTCTCAGGGTCCTAAGCTTGGTGATGAGCTTACAGGGACAATGGTGCCAAACGCTGCGCTGTAGTCAATGAACAGCATTCTCACCCTAGGTATTTGTCTTATCTAGGTGGGTCAGGGCAGTGTGGGTGTGACACTCACATAGACCGGTCACTAATTGTGTTTCACAAACTCAGTCCTACATTTAGTTTCTTGCCCTAGCACTATACAGCAGGTTCAAATAATCAAATCTTAAATGAGTTCATTTGAATTAGCTATAAATTAGCTATTCAATATTTTTTTTGTAGGGGGGAGTAAAAAATGAAGTAAATCTTAGAAAAACAGGTGAAATAAATATATTTTATTATTTTCATTGTCATCATAATTATTAACACATCAAAGTGCCAACAGACTGACAGTCTCCCGACCCTTTTCCATCAAGAGGTCTCCTCTCCAGGATTCATTTAGAGGAGCCAATGGGCCTTAGCCTGGTCCCAGATCTGTTCTTGTTTACTCCATTGCTGTCATTTGACAAGCAATTCCATGAGTGTCATGGAATTAGCATGATGGCACAAACAGATTGGCACTCAGGCTAAAGCCAATGTGGCTCCTGCCACCATTGTACCTCTCCTCAGGATCCAACCATGCATAAAATCTCCCATTTAAAAATTTAAAATATATATTAAAAAATTATGCATACCACTGATATACAGTTCTGATATAAACAGGCTTATTGGTCACAAACCAAATAGAATTATAAACATGGCTTCTTTTACAATACACAGAAAACAAATGTGAGGGATATAAGTGTAATCTTTCTTTTTAAAAAGGGGTACATTTTTCAAATGTATACATTTGTACATCTTTTTTTTACAGTCTGAATGCGCAAGGCATTTTGGCCGCCCCCAGTGTCCTTTGAGCACAAATTGCAGTACAGACACAGTCGCGCACAGTCACACACACACACGAGAGAAGTGCTTACAGCACCTTGGAGTGGCAGCAGTGGCTTATAAAAAGCACATATTGTACCATATTGGTGTAGTTCGTCTGTATCTTGTTGGTTTTCAAGAAGCAGGGGAATACCATGTGGTGACTTATCATACCGTATTTCAGTTCACCGGCTATTACTTTAATAGTCTTGCCCGAATCCCAAACCCACCTGTCCAATCCTCTCAGATCTACACAAGTAGGGAGCAGGGGCTAGGGATTGATTGGTTTGGGATTCAGGCCTCGTCTACCATCACTAACTAACAGTCCCTCTGAGTGGGGAGGTGTAATTAAACCAAGTGGAGGACAGCCACCCAGTCTGTGTTCAGAGTTAGAATAGACTTGACTTCTCATTTCAACAGGGGAGTGTGAGGCCACCTGGTGGTGAGAATGAAACATTACATTCCTGACTGTAAGATCCTTGTGCAAACACAACCACACGGAGTCAATCACATACAACACGTGCGCACGCACGCACACACGTACACACTCACACACAAACACACATAAGCAAAAGTATTTACAATCAGTGTAAAAAATCTGTATTGTCTCAAAAAATGTGCAAAAAAGGTCATCGCTAACAACAGAAACACAAGACAGACTATGCTCAACAGAGTAGAAGTCCATCGTCCCAATGAGTAACCTTGAAGAAGCGAGCGGTAGAGAACGCATTATGTACCAGTTTTAAATAGTGCATATGCGGTCCTCATTTCTGGTGAGAGTTGATCTCAGCGAGTCCCAGTGCTAATGGAAATGTTCAGTTTCATTTTTTACAGGCAACGCAATGCAGGAGGGTAAGGAAGGGGTCAAGCTTCTTGGAGACCAGCTTAGCTGATGATAACACTCACGGGTCGCCATTTTGCTTCTCAGACTAAAAGAAAACAAGAGTCAATAACCTTTCTTTTTCTTAACCAGCACTTCTTCAGCACGCGAGAGAGACCAGATTTAGTCACTTGTGGTGCTATGGTTAAGGGGAGAAAGTGCCTTAGGCGATGATGGGAGAAATGCTCCATCATTTTTCAGGCTAGTTGATCAGTAGGTTTCCCGAACCCCTCACACAAAAGAGCTTGTGTTTCCATACCTTGAGTACCTATGGGTTAGCTTACAGGCAATGACAACAACACCCCCTGGAGTCAAATAGACAGCCACTTCCTTCATGAAATTTAAAAAACACCTATCCTACTGCATCTAGAAAATATGGGTCAAATATATCTGACATTCTCTGTACCTGGCAGCACAAAACAGTTGGCACTGCTGTGATTTTCGATAAGTCTACTTGTCAGTAATATTGAGGTGTGGCCGAGTACAGCATTGAAACTAGGGATGGACATTGAAAAGAAATGTCTGAGTACTCTCATGCAAATAATTGTGTGTACTGGCATTCAAACACAAAACAGGGCTGAAGGCAAAACAAGTTTGCAGTATGCCATCGATTGCTTCAATTCATGTTTTTTTTTATGCTATATTTTCAGTGCACTTGACACACTCCAAACAATAAAACACATCTTAAAGTTTGAAATGTCATTTGAACCTGCTAAATAGTTGCATTTGCAAATTTCCAATGCAAATCTAGAATCGAGTCATTGAGCCCATCCCCAACTGAAACATACTGAAAACTGCTCTGGTGTGTGTGTGTGCGCCAAAGGAGTGTTTGAGAGGAGACATGACACAGCACATACTACTACAACATACCAGTACTTTCTTTCCCAAGGCATAGCAGGGCAAGAGGGCACAATAGTACCAGATGGTGTCCAACACTGTGGAGTATAACTGAGTATTCACCAGCACTGTCAAGTATTGATATAAATTGCAGAGCTTTTTGCTCAGTGCAGTAGTATCTTAGTCAAGGTGTAAACTGGCTAACGTAGAGAGTGTTTCAGCGCAAAGTAGTACCTGATAATAACATACAGTATGCCTACAACTGAGTAACAAGCATCCTAACTGGCTAGCGGTTCTCCACTCTTCCTGTTTTAAAATGCCATAATGTACATTTTACCAATCAACTAAGGCCTGCCTGAACTTTGAGCAATCAACTGGCATCAGTACAACACGGCCAATCACAGAGCTCCGATGTATTTCTGTTAAGAACTGAAGCACCAAACCCATTATGATGAGCACTCTAGGTTTCTGCTTTGGTGTGTCTCGATTGTATCTGATCTGGGGTCAGTAAGAGACCTATGACCCCTGGTGAGGAGAAGGCAGAGAACAGTGCCAAAACTGATCTAACACTAGTCTGATACAGAGAGAAAAAAAGGCAGATCAGAGCGAGCAGACCAATTCGGCGCACCACTGGCTGAACCACACTGATAAAAACACTTGGATATGATCCGAACCGTAAATAGGCTGGTACCTGTCTGATGCGTAGCGAAAACGTTTCAACCAAAGACAAGGCTAAAAAGGCAAACGGCAAAGAACAAAGACTGGGAGGGGATTTGACAACAGACCCTGACAGACAGGCGACCTGACTGACACAGCAGACAAGACAGACAGACACTCACAATAGGTTGCAGGACAGACTGAAGTAAAGCGAGGGATCCAAGCAACAAAATGATTATTTTTTCCATCATAGAATGTCTACAGTATAAGTAAGAAGAACCGTTGAGTTGTGGATGTTCTACACGGACTGTGAATGTGCAAGTGAGGGGGGAGCAACACAGGCAGCAGTGTGACAAGAAGTGTCTGTGTGGGGGGGGTAGGAGTGTTCTCCTCACCCGGTGTTCTGGTTGTGGATTCGATACCAGCGTGCTATGGGTTTTCTGCTGTACATTCTGGGTCGAGTCAGGACCACACTAACCACCAAGGGTGCGTTCAGCAGGACATGACGTTGTGCGACGTTCAGATCGATATAGCATATAGAACAAACCTGCCTCTAAGACGTGTAGAGTAAGGAATCGTTTCGGCTCTAATAATGCCATTTCTATCTGCAATGTTGCACAACATTTGCCTACTAAACGTGGCCCAGATTATCATGATCATCACCTCAAATCTCCACTAAGGTCCAGATCAGAATCACCGACGTGGACTCAGTGAGCTGAAGCACAGAGTGACTGAGTCCCACTCCACAATCAAAAAGCAGGAGATATTAATCATAAAAACATTTTCAAAAAAGGTTATTTTGTCATCTTGGTTGGGAAACTTACCCTATTTCTGAAATTAAGGTGCAACTTTCTTTCTCTAAATGAGTTCATTCCTCCTTGCCAGTCTCCTAAAAACAGAGACGCAGGAGTTGTAGTCCCCACCTCTATCCACCTCATCCAATCACCAGATGGATACCTCCCACCAAGTCCTCTCTGGTCCAATGGGGGCTTTCTGTCTGGAGCTGGGAGGGCGGAGTCAGGGGGAGTCAGAGGCAGGGACAGCGAATCATCTAAGGCCATCTCTGGCAGTTCAGGGGGAAGGGGGAAGGGGCTAGTGAACAAAGATGTGCCTCAGAAGGTCGTCGGCCGAGGGCCTCAGCTTGGTCTCCACGAAGATGCGCTTGAGGAAGTCGCGGCCGTGGTCAGAGACGTGGACGGGCAGCGAGGGGTTGGTGGGCTGGGTGGCGATCTTAAAGATGGCCGCCATGGCCTCGAACTCGGCCCAGGGGGGCCGCTGGGTCAGCATCTCCACCACCGTGCAACCCACACTCCTGGAGAGGACACCACTGACATTAGCCAACATCATCATCATCAACAGTTGACATGACATCCCACCAGTGGCGGCTGGTGAGAGGAGCTATAGGAGGACGGTCTCATTGTAACGGCTGGAATGGAATCAATGGAATGGTACCAAACACATCCAACATATGGAAACTCCGTTCCATTAATTCCATTCCAGACATTAAAATGAGCTCGTCCTCCTATAGCCCCTCCTACCAGCCTCCCACAATCCCCTCAACACATCAAGATCGTTATTGGTTCTCATCTCACCAAGATTTACATTGCAAAAAAAGGGAGACACTTTTTCTCAGTGGCTGTTACACTCGTCTACCAGATCCCCTCTCCTTTCTGAGCACTAATTTAAAGAGACTTCATTGGAAATCATATGGTCGAAACCTCTTAACGGTGCAGTTTGGTTATGATATTTCCACAATATGAGGTCAAAATAACAGTTTGAAACTGTACAAATTGTGATGAGCTTTTGGTGTAAGAGCGGTTTGAAAAAAAAAATGGCTGGAATTTCAGCCTGTTCAGGTGGGATGGAACTTTTGGCCCACATTATTTATGACAATGGGATCTGATTATAATAGACCAATGACTGTTCATCTGGGTAAGGGGGTGGGCTCTAGACCATCCTATTAGCCAATCAGGGCTGTCTATATAAATATCTTCAAATGTGTGTTCCCTAACACCCACAAGATCAGACAGAGCAAGGGCGAAAGGAGGCTCAGGGAAATAAATGATAAAAAAAAAAAAAGAAGAGTTATTTTAATTAAATAGTGATTTATTAGGCACAGTGATGATACATTTATTTTTATTTTTTACAAAGACTGCATGTGGGCTTTAAGTCTCAGCCAGTGGTTTGAAAGAGAAGGAGACAAGGTGGAAACTATTTTGCTGATAACTCTGCCTCAGTAATAATCAGTCTTACCAGATATCAGCCTTCCTGCCATAGCCCTCTCCACTGATCACCTCTGGGCTCATCCAGTAGGGAGTACCAGTCACTGACTTGATCCCAGTTCCTGACAGACAGATGGTCTGTAGCCGCCTGCTCGCCCCAAAATCCCCCAGCTTCACGTTTCCCACAGAGTCCCGCAGAATGTTGGCCCCTGGAGAGAAAGATGGAGGAAAAAGAGGGAGGGACAGGAAGAGGTAAGGAGGTGGTTTAGGTACATTCTCTCATAAGAAACTACATTACCCAGAAGTCACTGCTTGAGTTACAGCAACGTTCCCCTCAATATCCATCAACATTCTGTCATAAGCACGACATGAACATGAGAACTCTATGAGTCATAATGGTTCTTTCTATCAGAATCCAGCAATATTGTATTCCAATATTCCATCCATTTATCCCTCTCTCATTCTGTACCTTTGATGTCTCTGTGGACGATCATGTTGCTGTGTAGGTAGGACACTCCTTCCAGGATCTGACGGGTGTATCGACGCGTCACGTTTTCCGTTAAGGCCCCATACGACTTCAGCTGGTCTTTGATGGAGCCCTGGGGACAGAGGGTGATCATATGAGAGTGCAAGCAACCCGCGGGTCCATTCCAGGTCATCTTTACTGCAGCAGCTTCGCGCCGATCAGCAGTGAAACTTCACTGAAACAAATACAACCTGGAACGTAGCCTACGTCGCCACACTGGTGGACGGAGACAGGTTGGTCTAAGTTCAGTTATTCAAACATATGCAGTGGGGCAAAAAAAGTATTTAGTCAGCCACCAATTGTGCAAGTTCTCCCACTTAAAAAGATGAGAGGCCTGTAATTTTCATCATAGGTACACTTCAACTATGACAGACAAAATGCGAGAAAAAAAATCCACAAAATCACATTGTAGGATTTTTAATGAATTGATTTGCAAATTATGGTGGAAAATAAGTATTTGGTCAATAACAAAAGTTTCTCAATACTTTGTTATATACCCTTTGTTGGCAATGACAGAGGTCAAACGTTTTCTTTATGTCTTCACAAGGTTTTCACACACTGTTGCTGGTATTTTGGCCCATTCCTCCATGCAGATCTCCTCTAGAGCAGTGATGTTTTGGGGCTGTGGGCTGTTGCTGGGCAACACGGACTTTCAACTCCCTCCAAAGATTTTCTATGGGGTTGAGATCTGGAGACTGGCTAGGCCACTCCAGGACCTTGAAATGCTTCTTACGAAGCCACTCCTTCGTTGCCCGGCCGGTGTGTTTGGGATCATTGTCATGCTGAAAGACCCAGCCACGTTTCATCTTCAATGCCCTTGCTGATGGGAGGAGGTTTTCACTCAAAATCTCACGATACATGGCCCCATTCATTCTTTCCTTTACACGGATCAGTCGTCCTGGTCCCTTTGCAGAAAAACAGCCCAAAAGCATGATGTTTCCACCCCCATGCTTCACAGTAGGTATGGTGTTCTTTGGATGCAACTCAGCATTCTTTGTCCTCCAAACACGACGAGTTGAGTTTTTACCAAAAAGTTATATTTTGGTTTCATCTGACCATATGACATTCTCCCAATCTTCTCCTGGATCATCCAAATGCTCTCTAGCAAACTTCAGACGGGCCTGGACATGTACTGGCTTAAGCAGGGGGACACGTCTGGCACTACAGGATTTGAGTCCCTGGCGGCGTAGTGTGTTACTGATGGTAGGCTTTGTTACTTTTGTCCCAGCTCTCTGCAGGTCATTCACTAGGTCCCCCCGTGTGGTTCTGGGATTTTTGCTCACCGTTCTTGTGATCATTTTGACCCCACGGGGTGAGATCTTGCATGGAGCCCCAGATCGAGGGAGATTATCAGTGGTCTTGTAGGTTTTCCATTTCCTAATAATTGCTCCCACAGTTGATTTCTTCAAACCAAGCTGCTTACCTATTGCAGATTCAGTCTTCCCAGCCTGGTGCAGGTCTACAATTTAGTTTCTGGTGTCCTTTGACACCTCTTTGGTCTTGGCCATAGTGGAGTTTGGAGTGTGACTGTTTGAGGTTGTGGACAGGTGTCTTTTATACTGATAACAAGTTCAAACAGGTGCCATTAATACAGGTAACGAGTGGAGGACAGAGGAGCCTCTTAAAGAAGAAGTTACAAGTCTGTGAGAGCCAGAAATCTTGCTTGTTTGTAGGTGACCAAATACTTATTTTCCACCATAATTTGCAAATAAATTCATTAAAAATCCTACAATGTGATTTTCTGGATTTTATTTGTCATTTTGTCTGTCATAGTTGAAGTGTACCTATGATGAAAATTACAGGCCTCTCATCTTTTTAAGTGGGAGAACTTGCACAATTGGTGGCTGACTAAATACTTTTTTGCCCCACTGTACACTACACACACTATACACTTACCCCGGGCATGTACTCCATAAAGATGGACAGAGTTCTCTCGTTGGAGTCTCGTAGACAGCCGTAGTATTGGACGATCCGTTCATGGCACAAGTTCTTCAGTAACTGGATCTCACACTCCAGGGCACTTACCTCCTGCAGATAGACAAGATATGTTGAGTACACAGCGTACACAACTCTCGACCACACACAATCTCTGTTCCACTCACCTTGCTGGTCTCGGGACTCTCTGGGTCAAACTGGACCTGTTTAACAGCCAGCTCTCTGCCAGTGTCTGCATCGTAGCACAGGAAGACCCGGCCAAACGCACCCTGACCCAGCAGCTTACCTAGCCGCCAGTTAGTAGGGGCACGTGGAGCTGGACAGACATGGGGGAAATCAAATCAGGTCATTTGTGTGCGTTTATAAGATATACACTGGTTGCAAAAGTGCTTAGCAGCTACACGGTCCGACCAGCTATCCTTCCAGCTGAACTTTCTGCCATCCTTCCACCCCCACATTAGTATTCTCCTTTCCCTCCCTATCGTCTCCCTCCATCCAGCTCTACTCACAGCGGCTGGGTGGGCTGATGTCCATAACGGAGAGGGTGGGGTTGGGCTCGATGTCGCTGCCCCTGCGTCTGCGACCCCCGGGCTCCTCCAGGTCTGGGGTGAATATGCTGCTGCCACTGCTGGTGCTGGGAGACTGCTCTGTGGGGCTGAAACTGACCGGGGAATGGAAGCCGTGGACCTGGGTCCGCCTCGCTCGGGGGAACGTCTTTCGCCCTGCAGGGGAGGATGGGAGAGGGAGATTGACGGTAAACAACAATAGTTTCCTGTAATACTCTAAAAATAAAGAATCGGGACACCCGGATTCAAGGTTGAATTGACTGACTTTTGTTTTAGAGAGGGCGTGTTTTTGTTTGTTCCTTTACCATCACTGTAGTCCTGAAGGCCAAAGGAAATGTGGTATCGCCGTGGGTAAGTGCCCCCTTTCCCCGACTTCTCAAACATTGGAATATCATACTCTGGGTAAACTTGGTGGTTGTCTGGGTAGCTCTGTGCCCGGGGCATACGTGACTTAGGATAGTTATCACTGCAAGGAAATACAGGGCGAACACATGTTTTAAAAAACGGTTCGATTCAGAAGGTGAAATGTTGAAGGTTACCACAATGCATGCTGGCTATGTGGTTCTTAGCTGGATGTCCACGACTCACCTGTCCAGTGGGCTGTCCAGTGATGGACAACTCCCCGATGCGGAGTTCTCTGGACTGCTCATTGACAGAGGGTCCAGCATCTAGAAAGGAGAGATTGAGTTTGTGACTCTGCTGTCATTTGTCATACTCTGAACATGTTAATTCAAATGATCATAACAGTGGTAATGAAGGACAGTTACGAGTAGGCAAGAGTGTTGGGACTAGGCCTTGGTATGACTGTTCCTGATCTGGGCCTCTGTCTCTATCCCCAGTCTCCGAGGTGAGGTCATAGAGCTAGATAGAGGACTCATCTTTGTAGCTGTGCCATTATGGCGACTGTGACAGCATGGGCATCGCCATTGAGGCCATCTCCATTTTAAAGTAGTCCATTTCCGTCTTTTGTGTATAAAAAATTTAAAAAAGAGTGAAGCTAATATTTGTGATTTACCACCACCTGCAGTGCTGGAGTCCTGGACAAAATTGTGTGTGTCACTTATTATAGCCACTAGATGGCGGTGACGTAGTTTCAAAGCCATTTACAAACTATAGGCAACCCAATTTGAAGAAGACAATGCTCTTATTATTGGCTTATCGCTCCCAACCCATAGGAATCCACAAACAGTTGACTACTTTAAAAATGGTGGAAGCCCTAAATGTCAATGTCAATGCTAAAGCGGGTTAGATGGCTAGAGAGTCCTCTATCCATCTCTATAGGTGAGGTTACCTGGTCCATGCTTTCTGGAATGAACTCTCCCTCGCTGTTAATGCTGGTGAAGGAGCCGTTTCTGGCCACCTGCTGGAGGGCATCGGGAATGTAGCCTGGAGGGGGAGAGCTGCGGTCCCCGGAGTGGGACCCTGGATGAAAGACAATTACACACATTTCTAGCTGAAGACTTACTACTAGACTGACTGGTGGTGAAAGACGATGTGTTTTGGATGCGTCTAATGTCATGAAGCAAATGGATTTGGAGAAAGAAAGAAAGGGAAAGTATTTACTAGAAGGACAATTTCAGAGATTTAATTAAATGAATTACACACACAGATATAGTTGTCATTGAAAACACCACAGAGTTGATGACCCACCTATCAAAGCCAGCATGCTTTTATTGTCTGTGGCCCTGAAGCGGGTGTTGTCCAGGTCTTCGTGTGGGGGCAGCAGGTCCATGCTGGACGTGGAGGTCTGAGAGGAGAAATTAAACACCATCCATCCATATCAAAACAGTTTTACTATACAACCGTTTCTTTTACAGAATAAAACAATGCTTTTATGTCAGCTTAAACAAAGGTCTTAAGATGATTCATTCAGGTAAATACTCAAGAAAGTGTGCTGAACATAGTGAGCTGTTGATGGGTCAATCAGCCAGTACAGTAGTATGCTATGGATTGTGTGCGATTCCCTACAGTCACTGTGCTGTGATCTGGTCTGGGCCCATATCCACCAAGCCTCTCAGAGTAGAAGTAATGATCTAGGATCTGTTCGCGTAATCTTATTCATTATTATCCAAAAGGCTCAACTGATCCTAGATCAGCACTCCCAACTCTGTGGTCCTAACCTGAGAGGAGGCCTGGAGCACCAGGAGGATCTTCAGGCTCTTCATGTGGACGCTGCGATCCAGCAGCTCCACGGCCTTGTCCAGGTCATCCTGAGTGGTCAGAGGAATCACCAGCTGGGAGGGAGGAGGGGAGAGAACCACAGAGAGGGAAACAGACAGATCAGCTTGGAAGAAGAGGAAGAAACGGCAGCAAGAGAAGGGAGTGAAATAGAAAAGAAAGGTGTTGGTAGTTTCTCACAGAACAATTCAATCTCTCGCTCACACATGTTGATGATTGGCTTTTGGTGCTTATTTGACTGCCAGAGATCAACATTGTGACTAGGGGCTGGGCTATATGGCCCAAATATCATATCACGGTATTTAAAAGAATATTGGACGGTATAAAGGTATTTTTTGTTATGAACAATAAAAGTTCTACATTTGCTTTATGACCCTAGAGTGGCAACACATACATTCTAAGTGATTTCAATTTGTTTATCTCCAATCTGACTTTTTTATACTGTTCAATTCAACCCAAAATAATTTCCTGCATTTGAATCCATTTCTGCATTTCCTGCACTCATTTGATATCTAGCCATTAGCGGCAAACACAATAAATGTACTGGCCAGCTAATTAGCCATTAGCTGCAAACACAATACATGTACTGGCCAGCTAACTAGCCATTAGCGGCAAACACGATGTAGGCCCAACTTGCTAACAAAAGACAAACTAGCTGTTTGCAGATGTAAGAAACACAAACTAATGTTGTGATTATAGAACACTAGAGGATTTATATTAAGAAGCAAAGTGAAAACATCATAGCTGTCATCAACATCATTGTAGCATGTGCAGCATTGACCATGCAGACTGAACACAAGTGTCTCACGGTTTATTGTATTATTCTTTTGCATATTATTGTAGTATTATTATGAACAAAAGAAATACACATGCAAGTGTCTTGTGGTCGAGGAACAACAAATGCGCTCCTTCAGGGGCAGGGGGCTAGGTCTGTGTGGAAAGGGGCATGGAGAGAGATGACTCAAGTGGCGAACTATAACGGACGTTACACACGGCGTATCACAAACCAAACATTCAAATACCGTTATAGAAGGTAAGGTTAAAACCCAAACTAGTCGGTGCATCAACACCAGTACATCGTAAAATACGGTATACCGCCCAGCTCCACTGTGACTTGGTGATGATGTTATCGTGATAAGTACCTCATTGTTGGTGTAATGCAGGTCCATGGCCTGACCGAAGGCCACTTTGGCTTTGTTCCCCAGGTCATCCAGCCTGACTGGGCGAAAGAACTGCAAGATCCTCTTCTCCCCTTTGAACTCAAACTTCACTCGCACATCGTTCTGTAAAACACACACAACACACACCAGCATTCATGAGAGGAAAGGGGATGAGAAAGAGAAACGTCATTCATTGTATTGAGACTATTCTCTGATGAGTGCCAAGTGGAGGCAAGTGGACAGACCTGATTTTTGGGTGAAGAGGCCTTGGGTTTTCCCAGGTCAGATAGGGTCATGGCAGGGCGGCTAGAGCGGTGCAGTTCGGCCAGGTCCTGCATTATAGAGTTCAGCGCCTCCTGTTCATCTGTTTGGGGCAGGTAGAAAGCTCAGAACAGAAAACACAGAATAGAAGCCATAGAACATTCTCTGTTGTTTGATGTACCGTTCTTAGCCATGGAACCGAGAGTATTGCAAAGCATTCCCAGGGCACCTTAAATGATCAAATATGGCCTAGTGTCATGACAGTTCCGATGTATTACAACTGTGTCTATGTGTTGGGAGAAAGTGTGTGGGAGGATGTACACATACTCATTTTGACACGTTGATTCACCCAGGAGTCCAGGATAGAGGATTCTCCCATCAAAGGGGTTCCTTTCTCCTGTAAAATCTGAGTATTGCACACAAACAGAATGAGTCACTCACTAGCAAACTGAGTCACACTAGAATCATTCTGCATTTCTAGCTAAATATTGTTTACATTGGGTCGTGCCATTTGATTTCATTCACTTTGTTACCGCACTCTTTTTCATTTGAATGAAACTTTCTATACATAATTTGCCCATGGTCGAAGTGGTCAGAAAGTTACTTTTTGGACCTGAATGACAAAACATTTAGGAGATCAAGGTGCTTAAAGATGACACAGTTTGCACACCCCCACCCTACCATGAGACATCAATGTCTTCATCACCGGAAAAGATCAACGGTTCAGTTTGATATACATTTTAAAGCTTACAAACAGGGTTGTCAAACTATTTTAATAAAAATGTACGTGCTTTAACGTCAATTATCTAAAAACGTGTATTTTACATCATCTGTGATGTTGTGTTGTGCCCACCATCAGTTGAGACACAGCATGCTCTTGAATACAGGGTGGGTGTGATAAACGTACTAAAATGGGAATAACATTTTATTTTCAACTTTCAATATGGTAGCAGAAAGATGATTGGAGGTCCACACATCAAAGAATGTTGACTTTAATGGAAATATAATTTGTTTTAAATTATACCGTCAGTCCTCCAAAGGAAACCTATTGAAATCACAGAAATATAGATAGAACTGACATTGCCATTTAAGTTGACATTCGACGGTGGGTGGACCAGCTGCCATCTTTGTGGCAGTAAATGGAAGTAAAAATGTCATTTCAATTTAAATGCCAATGATGCACCAGTTAAATTGCAGTGGTCTGAAGGGGTATGAATTATATATATATGATTGACATGACACCCACACTGTATTCAAAAGTATTCTGTGTATCAACCGATGGCAGGCACAACACAAACACCTCAAATGTAAAATAGGGTCTAAGCTACAACATATGTGAAAATGTTGTTTTTATCAAATCAGATTTTACTTGTTTTTTGATCATTGATGTTCAAGGTTAAAAATATTTTTACTTTTTCATTCAAAATTAAGACATTTCTAAATATGCAACAAACAAAATAATAGCAACATGCAACAATTTCTAAGCTTTTCCTGAGTTACAGCTCATATGAGGAAATCAGTCAATTTAAATATACTGAACAAAAATATAAACGCAACATGTAAAGTGTTGGTTATATGTTTCATGAGCTGAAATAAAAGATCCCAGAAATGTTCCATACGCACAAAAAACATTTATCTCAAAAGTTTTGCACAAATTTGTTTACATCCTTGTTAGTGAGCATTTCTCCTTTGCGAAGATAACCTTTGCGAAGATAATCCATCCACCTGACAGGTGTGACCAGTTTTGTCACAACACAATGCCACAGATTTCTCAAGTTGAAGGACCATGCAATTGGCATGCTGACTGCAGGAATGTCAACCAGAGCTATTACCAGAGAATTTACCAAAAGCCACCTCCATCATTTTAGAGAATTTGGCAGTACATCCAACCAGCCTCACAACTGCACACCACGTGTAATCACTCCAGCCCAGGAACACCACATCCAGCTTCTTCAACTGCGTGATCGTCTGAGACCGGCCATCCGGACTAGCTGATAAAACTGGGGAGTATCTGTCTCATTCTGATTGGCTGGGCCTGGCACCACAGTGGGTGGGCCTGGCTAACAAGTGGGTGGACCTATGCCCTCCAAGCCACCTGCCCAGTCATGCAAAGTCCATAGATTAGGGCCTAATGAATTTATTTCAATTAACTGATTTCCTTATATGAACTGTAACTAAGTAAAATATTAGAAATTGTTGCGTGTTGAGTTTATATTTTTGTGTAGTAGAAATTCATCAGGCCATCATCTATAGATTTCACATGACTGGGAATACAGATATGCATCTGTTGGTGACATATACCTTTAAATTAAAAATTAAAAAATGGGCCTTGGGATCTCGTAGCGGTATTTTTGTGTATTCAAATTGCCAATCAAATGCAATTGTGTTCGTTGTCCATAGCTTATGCCTGCCCATACCATATCCCCACCATGTTGGAGACACTGCCAAATTCTCTAAATCGATGTTGGAGGCGGCTTATGGTAGAGAAATTAACATTACATTCTCTGCCAACAAATGTTGAATAAAATGATATTTTATTATATTTCATTACATTCTCTGCCGATTGTCCAGTGGTGTTGGTCCTTCAGCTGGTCAAAATATCAACAGGAAAGTATTATTAAACAGACTTCAAAACATGGGTCTGTGTGTGTGGCAATCAAAATGTGTTTGATTATGACCGAAGGCACGTGCACAAGATGGAAGTACATGCACTCATTCATACTAACAGGTCTTTTCATGGTCTTGCATGTGGCAGATTATAGAAAATTCAACTTCAGTAAGTTAGGTAAACAATAGTTTCCTGTGGATATTTTAACAAAAAAAATGTGAGCAGCTGAAAGACCAACCACACAGGCAACCGGTAGAGTAAGTTCAAATATAATTTTATTCGACATTCTGGCTGTCAGGAAAATGTCCACGATTTTGCAGTACTTTGTTTCATACTGTATACCAATAATTGGTATCAAAGTCTGGTTTATTTGGCAATGTAGGTGTATGTGTAATTCCACAATAAGTGTGACAAACTTTTTCACTTTAAAATGTCAAACAAAAAACAATTACAAAGCTAAACAAACCATTTTACTTTATGCACAATGACTACTTTTAATTTTCACAAAAAACACATTTACTTGAAGAACAGTGCAGATGTAAACTTTGGTAACAGAATGACGGTTTGTGCCATCATTTCTGTTACTAAACTTTGCATCTACACTGTTTTTTTAAGTGAATGTGTTTATGTAAAACGTTCAGTGGAAATTGTTAAAAGTAGCTAACGTTAGTTCTTTCTGAGTCTGACAAATCTGAGTCTCAGCGTCACTGTTACTTACAGTGTAATTGCCTGTATGCAAAATTGGTCAAATTTGTGCACCCCTCTACCTACTAAAATGTTTTAGCACTCTGACCACCTCTACCATTGGCAAATATAGAAAGGGGTCATTCAAACCAAATGGGGTGCGGTCAAAAAGTGATTGAAATCAAATGGAACGAACCCATGAGGCTGTCGTTCAAGCTATTTAGTAATGCAAGCTTATCTAACTAATTGAGCTGTAACATTCGGATCTATGCCTATGGTCATTAGCTAGCTAAACACTGCGATCCAAATCAACACAAGACACCCTAAATTACTAGCTTGCACAGCTAACCAGTCGGTTCATGACAGAAGTTGACAGCTAGCTAACGTGTTAGTTGGTTATCGACGTAGACATGCATCTGTGCTAGCAAACTGATATTATTTGATAACAATTAACAATTTGCAAACGACAGCTAACGTTAGATTACATCGCCTGACAGGGAAGTTGTCGAGTTAGCTGGTTAACATTAGCTAGCTAAATGTTTTCCACGATTAACTTGCTTGCTACCGATACGTAGCTAGTTAGCTACGTGACGTGAGCCACACACACATCGTGCAAATCAATAGGTCAGGTACTTTCTTTCTGTAAATTGTAACGGTTAACTAAAAATGTTTCTGATTTACCTGGGTGGATTCTGTATCTTCACTTCCTCATCCACAGGGCCAGCGACAAGAGCCCCGGCCCCGCGGATAGCGGTCTTTGAGAAAGCAGAAGTTTAGAGTCCGCTTCGAACTTTACTTGAGTCCAAGGCCCCGAGCTTTCAGGCCAAGATATCACTAACGCTTGTGTTGTGCAAGATGCTCTTCGACGTGAAAACCTGACAATGGCGATGTGAACTAATTAAAACAAGCATTTGAATATCTATCCGTTGACGAATCCACACGTCTGTTTGATTTATAAAGCTAGCTACGTGAAAACGGTTCTACCAACACAGCTCAGCTGCAATCTTCCCCCAATAATTAACAGCAAGCCTAGTTGGAAGAGTCCAACCACAACACAAGTTTGTTGATGTCAGAGAAATGTGTGTGTGCTTCTGGTTTCGTCATCAAAATATGTGGTCGTTCGATTTGGCTGTCAGATTAATAACACAGACAGAAGGGGTAACCTTGAAAAAGAAAAACAGAGTTATATATATATATCTCTTTGTTAATAACTTGCACTCCTAGTGCTGCACTTCATAGTTAAAATGTCCATACAATATTATAGAAATCTCACATTATTCAGTTTGGATTCATAATAGGTCAGAATGCATTGCTATGCACCTCCTATCTCACTATGTGCATTGCTATGCACCTCCAATCTCACTATGTGCATTGCTATGCACCTTCAATCTCCCAACGTTTTTGCAATTTAACCCTGGCATTCACACTTGGGCAATACAATTTAGCTACAGTACTTAAATAATGTGTAATGTGTATGATTTTGTGCATGAAATGTGTGTAATTGTTTTTACTCCAACATTTCAAATTCCAGGTTGCTTCTTCAGTGCCACCAGGTCTCCTGCTGGCGAATAGTTAGTGATGCAAAGGCAGAAGCAGAAAATTAAAAGGACTGTTATTTAGAAGAACAAACTATTCACTTTCGGTGGAAACATAGGCAGGACTACTTCTGTGGGAGAGGTATGGGGGATGAGTGGGGTCAGACGAGATCGGGATCTCCCTGTGCTGAAAAGTGGGTAGACTGTTGCAATGAGAGACATGGAGAAGGCAGAGATGATAGCTCAGACTTTTGTGAAGGTGCACAGCACAAATAATCTAACGGAATAGGGACAGCGTTGGAAAGAGAGGGTCAGAGGAGAGAAGGATGAGATGTGTTCCATCATGGGAAAAGTACTGGGCCTTTACAATAAGGTGTGGCAGGCCGGAATACGGAAACCAGGGAAAGACCCTATTAATCCATCAAGTTATAGACCGGTAGCGTTGACATCTCCTGTCTGTAAACTTATGGAAAGGAGGATAACAGAAAGGCTGACGTACTTCCTGGAGAGCAGAGGACTAATGTCACCAGGTCAAAGTGGGTTCAGGACAGGCAGGGGAATGATGCATCCTGTACTGGGTCTAGTCAATCATATGGAAGGCACAGGCAAATAAGGAGGTGGGGGTAGCCATTTTCTTTGATTTAGAGAAGGCCTATGATATGATGGGGAAGGGGGGCCTGCTTATCAAACTGGATAGCATGGGGGTTGGAGGAAGGGTTTTTAACTGGATAAATGACTTTCTTTTTGGACGATCAATACAAGTGAGTTGCATGTCAGAAAGTTATGAGGTAGATAATGGTACCCCCCCAGGGAAGTGTGATTAGTCTTTTGTTGTTCTCCGTTATGATTGATGATGTATTCATCAGGTGAGATCAGATATTGGGAAGTGATTGTTTGCGGATGACGGGGTGCTGTGGAAGAGAGGGAGGAAAATTCCCCATACAGCCGAGAGAGTTCAAGAAGCGATCAGAGAAGTTGAGCAGTGGTCTCTCAGGTGGCGCTTCAAGTTCTCAATTGAGAAAACACAGACTGGGTTTTCTACTGGAAGGAATATTCAGGAGGAAATATACCTGAAGCTCTACGGGAGGAAGGTGGAGACGGTGGAAGTGTTCAGGTTCCTGAGGGTCTGATTTGACACTCGAATGACATGGGCAGAACATATGAACACAGTAGTTAGCAAAGGAAATCAAATATTGAATGTGATGCTTTGCTTGTCAGGAATGGAGTGGGTGGGGGGGGGATAGAAGGGCGTTAAAAACGTTATGTATAGCAATATCAAGGTCATCACTGGACTATGGTACTGTAGCATATGCATCAGCAGCTCTGACATCTTTAAAAAAGCTAGACGTAATCCAGGCTCAAGCTCTAAGAATATGTCGTGGAGCAGTCAGACATTGCTCGTCCTAGTATTTCTATATTTCTTAACTCCGTTCTTTGACTTTAGATTCATGTGTATTGTTGTGAATTGTTAGATATTACTGCACTGTTGGAGCTAGGAACACAACCACCCGCAATAACGTCCGCTAAATATGTGCATGTGACCAATCAAATTTGATTTGAGAGATGCCTTTAAAGATGAGAAGACAATCACTAACCTTGACATATTGGGTAAATCCTCAAGGACATAAGGTCACACAACCTTCTGGAAAAGAAGGTGCTCCTAGAGTCCCGGGAGCATAAACCTGATCTGAATACAAGTTTTGGGTGGTTAGGTAAGGGCATAGTGAGAGAGGCGGGGCTGTTTGGGAAGTAGTTCAGCCCCCCTGCTGCCTTGAATATACTCTATTCACTGATGGATCTAAGGACCCTAAAACAAGGAGGACAGGCGCAGCTTTTAGTGTTCCTGAGTTTCAGGTGGCAGTGACAAAAAGAGCCACGGATCATTTATCCGTTTACACAATGGAGTTGTTGGCCATACTCTTGGCTGCAGAGTGGCTGGAGGAGGTGAGGCCAGACAGGGTAGTCAACTGCTCTGACTCGTACAGCACTGACGAGCTTAAATTCATTTCTGTCACAAAGCAGACAAGATGTCTTGTCTGAGATTTTGTAGTGCCTGTTTAGGGTGAGACAGAGGTGGTTATTTGTGAGGTTCTTCTGGGTACCAGCTCATGTAGTTGTAGCGGGGAATGAGGAGGTGGATGTTCTCGCCAAGCAGGCTCTCTAACATCCTAATGTTGATACGGACATGTCAATCAGTTAAGCAGAAGCTAAGTGTTAATAAGAACAGTGGCTAAAAACAAATGGCAATGTGGAACAGGGAGGGAAAGGGAAGCAACCCGTGTAAGATCCAGGAAAAGCTGGGGGGCAGGGATGTCCTCAGGTTGAGAAGAGGGGAGGAAAGTGTAATCACAAAGCTGAGACTGGGACACACAAGGCTCAACAGTACATTGAAATTGGTAGGAAAACATACGACTGGGAGATGTAAACACAGTCGGGAAAACATGGCGACAGTGGAACACATTCTACTTCAGTGTCAGCAACATGGGAGGGAAAGGGGAGTAATTATATTTAAGGAGTAATGGTGTTGAAGAGCCAAGCTTAAGTGAACTGCTGAGAAAATCTTCAGAGGTGTAGTGTTAAATTATGTACTTTAGTTTCCTTAAAATGAAGGAGACGAGAATAATTGGTAGAATTGAGCACTTCCCTGTCTTTGGTCCACACTCCTGTCCAGCTCGGGGCGGTAAAGCACCTTAAAGTTGGTTCCCAACCGCCATATAAAAACCACAGACAAAGAAGACTATTCACTTTCCGGGTCAGTTTATTAATGGTACCTGCTTCTCAAAACAGCAAGAATCCCGAGGCAGTGTTTACATTTTTAACTTAACGTTTTGTGGAATAAAATAAACATCACAAGAGCAATACCATGTCAGACACGGTAGGGGCACGGTTTAACTAACGTCTTGCTTGTCTGTGAATTGGTTGAAGAGACAATAATACTTGAGCAATGCTTGCTAGCTACGTTAGCCGCTATGTGGGCCGAGATGAGTAGTGTTTGCTAACACAAGCTATCTAGCTAGCTACTGTAGGTAGCTAGATCGAAAACAGTGCCACTGGCTATGCACGAACGGTATGACATTAGGTTTTACTTTTTCAAAAATGTAACTAGTTATATGTCACATGGCTCTCCATTTGGTATACTACGTAACCTTACCGGCAGGTAGTCAAGTGTTGGGCCAGTAACAGAAAAGGTTGCTGGATCGAATCCCTGAGCGGACAAGGTAAAAATCTGTCGTTCTGCCCTTGAACAAGGCAGTTAACCCACTGTATCCTGGTAGGCCGTCATTGTAAATAAGAATTTGTTCTTAACTGACTTGTCTAGTTAAATAAAGGGAGAAAAACAATTCTACAACTTATTCTGTTTGGTGACCATGGAGGGATTCATGACATGTTGACAGTGCAGTAGGCTAGCTGACTATGCTGATGTAATGTTGTATGTACATGTCAATGGGACACTTTTCTTACAGGAGTCTAACATTGTTAATTTCTGTATATTCCAGGAGACAAAACCCTCAAGTGGAGATGGAAGTGAGAAGAAAGATGGAGAGTACATTAAACTGAAGGTGATTGGTCAGGTAAGATGGAGAAGTGTGGATGCATCTCAGACAGGAGAGTTCCCTTCCTTGCCTCTTCCTTTGCTAAATGTGTTTTAATATGAAAGGACACTGGGGGAGCCATAGGCCTTTTCTCATTTGGACAAAATTCTCTCCTCCGCCCTCTCTCCTCTGAAAATGATAAGTGGTTGAGGAGAGTGTCAATTCTTTAGTTGGCAAATAGAAGAGGGTCCTCCCTTCCTCGATAGCCTCCTTTTGGCAAGTAAGGGCAAGCTAAGATTTGTATAATTTGCTCATTGTTCATTCTGTGGCAAAAGTGTATCCTACCGAAGTCCTTCGAGGACGAGTTTTGAAATCTGCCACACCCCCTTTGAATAAGCTATTGTTTTCTCAAAGGAGAAAAGCATGCAAACATTTAAAAAAAACATATGCTACTTATCCTTTTCTCAAATGTCTTTCACAACTAGCTAAATTCATTTTTTTTATCACTTTATACATTTATTTTGTGATTCCGCCCTGTAAATGTCATTTGCATGATGACACCATTAGTCTCATTTCATACAAGTGCATATCTGTCCACTTTCTATCTCCTCGCCGCCTCTCCTGGATTACCTTTGATTACCTTTTTCAAAAGGAGGACGTAGGAGAGAGGATGCATGAGTTGAGAAAAGGCCACATCCTGGACTTAAAAGCAATGTAGAATTCCCATTTAAAATGATATTGCTATTTAGTCTGGGACTAGTGTACTAGGATCTAGTGCAACTCCAGTCCTCGAGGGCCTGATTGGTGTCACACCTTTTCTCCATCCAAAGCCAACACAGCTGATTTATAAAATTGCATTCTAAACTGAAGATCATGATTAGATGATTGGAGTCAGGTGTGTTGGCTGGGGCAAAACTGACACCAATCAGGCCCTCGAGGACTGGAATTGCTCACCCCTGATAGTGGCTGGGAAAGTTCCCCTAGAAGCTTGGCACACAAGACTGAGTTGTGTTCACCAGTTAGGCAAAACAAAAGGCCTAATTCTATCTTTACTTTCAGGACAACAGCGAAATTCACTTCAAAGTGAAGATGACAACACATCTAAAGAAGCTAAAGGAATCTTACAGTCAAAGACAGGTAGAGTTATGAAGCCAAACGATTGTCCCATCTCATTTTGACAATGTGGGTCAGAACTTCAGAATGAATGTCATCATGTTCCCAGTATCTGATGCAACCATGTGTGATTCCATCCTGCAGGGTGTACCAATGAACACCCTAAGGTTTCTTTTTGAAGGACAGAGAATCTCAGACAACCAAACCCCCAAAGAGGTACCCCACCCATCCCTCTTCCCTTGTATCATCCATACAACCACTAGCCTGAGTGCCAGGCTGTTTCTCTGGCCAAACCCTTATGGAATGGCAATTCCAGACATGAACAGACTGGCACCCAGGTTAAACAACCACCACTGCGTCTCTTAAAATAATAATTTTGTCATTTATTACATTTTTTTAAGTGACATTTCAATTTGTTTTTTGTAAACCTTGAACATGCTTGCAGATAAACTTTCCCCTGCATCTATGTCTGACTTTCTTTCTCTCCCTCCCCAGCTTGGAATGGAAGATGAGGATGTCATTGAAGTGTATCAGGAACAGACCGGTGGACTTTGGAATGATTAGACTTGCTATATTTTTCTCATTTAGAATTTTGTATGTATTTTGCTTTTGAGCTTTGCACCATCTGGATCACACACTCTATTGGGGCTTCCATGTGCGAGGGCACAAAGAACGACTGTGTTAGAATGGATAGACAATCTGTTCTTTCTCCTTTTAAACACCTCGCACAATCATTTCTTCTCCCTCCTTTACAATGCAGGTAACATTGTAGTGCAGACAGTGTCATAGCTGAATGTCCCCCTATTGAGAGATGACGCGCATACAATGACTGGTTTTCTCTAGACTCTGCTGCACACGCCTCTTTCGCACCTAAAGTTGGAATATACCACCTATGAATGCTAAAGCATTGTTTTGAATCTGTTTAACAATCCCAGTTTCCTACCATTGATGAATATGGTCTAATGATATTTAAAATATAAACTGTTTTTATGATCATGATGTATATTTTGCATCCAGCATGTGTGTAATAATTATTCATGTCGGGTTCCCCCAACTGGTGGGATGAATTTTGCCCGTGGGTCATTTTATTTTCCCGCGAGCCAAAAACATTTTTAATTGTTGGACATAAGACTGTAAAAACACCAGCAAGCCTGCTACAAGTGATTTTAATTTTGGATATCTGTTTCAAAGACAGATATGTGATCATATACAAATGTAAGCAAGGCTTGAAATGATTGTTTTAGTCAAATATATCTGGGCTTCTTGGGGTCAATTTGCAGTCTACAAATAATTTGTAATTATGTTCTGGCCCCTTGACCATCTGTTCCAAGAAAAAAATCAGCCTGCGGCAGAATCTAGTTGATGCCTTTCCTAGGTGTTCTTTTTATTTGAGTTATGTTCAAGTTCAGATAATTTCAAGGGGTTAAAGTTTCACTCGCCTGTTTAATCTCTGGCCTCTAAATTGGATTTAAATATTTTTTTCTTGTTTGTCTGTCCTTTTATCAAAATATGTCTTGCTGTGTTGAACCACAACAGTAGCCACACACAGTAAAGTCAATGCAACAAATTATTCCTTGTGGAGGCATTGATCCGGATGGTTTGAAGCAGATAACGTTTCTTTTTTTGAATAAAATGTTTAACAAAAACAGGACTGATAGTTTCCAATTTTGACACGTGTATACCATTGCAGACCAAACAATAATGTTCTGAATTAGGACTGCAGATTGGATTCCTTTCCACCAGAGGGCGCTCTCGCCATGTTTATGACAAGGAGTGAGTGAGTATTTATTTGACATCTCACATTGTGATACATTTATGAAAACAACTTTGGCCATGTACATAGTCACATGCAGAGGCAATTTACCGTGCTGCCTATCCTCCATTCAAGGCCTTGGACAATGGAAAAAGTGAAATGATAATCTTAAAAGAAATGTCCAGTGTGGGGTTGGTTGTGATTAAAAAATGTTGGTTGGAAATGTCACTTTTACTCCAATATGTAGCAGTGATGCTTCTCAATGTATGTTTACTCACTATCTTAACTGGAAAAGGCAAGTGTGGAACTGTAGAGAGGGAGGTTCCTCATGCGTACATCGCTGCAGACGGAGCGAATATTTATTTGTAAAGCGTCCGATTTCATGGAGGCCCAGCGAAGGGAGAATGGAGTGGAGTCTGAAGGGGGGAAAGGAGGAGGTGGGGGAGTAGAGTCATTGACCAGTGACAGGGTAAGAGAATCAGCAGAGAGAGTGGGGGGTGGGGTGGGGCAGAGAGAGACTAAGGGTCAGGTCAGTAAACTGTGTGTGTATCAGTCCCAGGGTCCAGGCCCTGGGTTAAGACTGCCTGGAGGAGATCTGGTTTCTAAACCTGGGATACCTCACAGTGGCAAAACATTACCAGATGTGGGCCAGCCAGGAGACTGGGGGAGGGGATGGTGTGTGAACTCACGATATGAAGAGTGAACGTGTCTCTGCAATATATCAACTCAGTTACAGCCTTATGCTTATGCCATTGTGCTTGCAGAACACTGAAAGTTGCCCAAATTTGTGGATCCTGACCCACCCAACCATGACCAGTTACATCACCTTGTAAAAATGTGAACCACAGCAAGAGATAATGACCTAAAATTAGCTTGAGGTTTTGTCGGGTTAATGTGCAAAAAGTCCATACTCTTTCAATCAGATTACGTTGACTGCAGGCATCTGTCCTTGATTGGAGACTGCAATATCATTTCGGTCTTTGCAACAGTTTTAAAGCAAATAAGACAGCAATAGTATGTTTCTCCCCAAACATTCTTCATATTGTTCAACAAAATCATGTCCGCTTGTTGGATTAAGTACTCTTTGTTTTCCGTTGAACAAATGCAACAGTAACACGGTACAACGCACGTTCAGGTCACTATTGTAGGTCTACTGACACTCCAGTTGAACACAACACGTAATAGATACAGAACAGATGACGCAAAATGTTGCCTCAAAGAAAACATCTTTGCTACACTCCGCCCTGTCTAAAACACACAACCAAAACAAAAAGGGGAGAGGTGAACTCAAAACAAGGAAAGCCAAAAAGGAGATCTCACATTTCATCAGGAAAGGAGGAGATCCGCTCAAGGCAGTGTGTTGAGATTTCCTGTTCGTAAGTTTTAAGGGCAAAAAACCCTTTAAACACATCATGCTAGTTATTGTTTTTCTACAGAAATACCATCTCTTTATCAATGGCTCTGATATATTGACCTGACACCATTTAGAGAGATACTATTCCACTATTCCACAGGCAAGCAGAGTGAGTAGAAGTTAGACCTGGGGGATAGAACAGGAGACGACCAGAGAAACTAAATAGCAACATGCTGTATAACAGGGTAATACTCCTTTATAGGGAGTATTGTGCAAGCAGATGGTAAAAGTAACTGAGGACATCAGGTGGGGAATTGTTGATATTCCAAACTATGTTAAAACAGAATCTCTAGACCTTCATTTACCCTTCTTTCGACTCATTGGATATGTGTTAGGAAGTCATCACAATCTCGCTGGTTTTACATTGTCTAAAACAAATCCTTGAATGAGGCAAACATGTGCTTAAAGCATCCAAAAATGAACAGCAATGACGTTCAAGTGACAGCAGGTTAAAAACATAATTTTATTCTGTGAAACTGTACAAGATACAAGCCATATTGCATTAAGAAACATCAAGTAGAAACGGCAAGATTATAATTCTTATAAATACATATGTTCTTTAAAAAAAAAAAGAGTGAATAATTACAAAATGTGGCCTGTAACGTGGCAATTTAATAGCAACATCTTACAGCTAGATCACATCCCAAATGGCACCCTATTCCCTATGTAGTTCACTACTTTTGACCAGGGCTCCGGTCAAAAGCAGTGCACTATATAGGGAATAGGGCACCATTTGGGACATATAACACTATACACAACTAAAATAAAGTGAGTGTGTTAGACATTTCTCTCTGTGCCAAGATGAATGTTCTCAGATGTCTGCAAGTTAGTCTAAAAGTAACAGCCACACGTAACAAAAACGGGCACAAAAATGTAAAAAGTACAGAAGCAAGGAATGGAATGCAGATTCCAAAAACCTTTGTAATTCCTGGCAAAACATAACACACATCATTGGTCTTGTCAGACATTAGCCCTGTATCCTTGTTGCTCCTTGGATGAGAAACTCACTTCATAATACAAAATAGTTGAAGACATATTGAAAAGGTCATGGCAAAACAGACACTTTCTTCGTTGCTGCTGTTACATCACTGGGTGGCACATTGTGGTTTAAATGAGATTATAGAATGTTTAAAATTTTTATGGGGGTTACTGAAAAGTTACCACCCCCCCCCAAATAATGAACAAATGTTCAGCCAATGGCTCATAAGGTTGTCAGGAGGGACATTCCCAAAGTAAAAGTACTTTTTTCAGAGTTCAATTGTCCTATGTCCAATAGGAGGTGGGAAGGGATATGCTCAGTCGGTTTGATTAAAAATGTAAAGAAATAAACATGTATAACTCCTCCACGTTAACCTTCTAGAAAGTTCATACGGTCGTCTCTCCTTGGTTGCTGTTACTGAGCCGTTTGTAAAACCTGCACCAACTCTGTAATGTTTTCCCTGACCAGATCCAGAACCCGGACGTGATGCCCACGATCATAGTCATCAGGTACTTGATCATGAACACCGTGAAGTCCGGGGTCATCGGGGCAAAGTTGTTGGCCGGACACGGCACCGCAAAGCGCTTACACGTCTGCATGTGCCAGGTCTTCTCCCATTGGTCGCGGAAGGCCTGCTCGTAGAAGTAGCAGGCGATGACGATGGTGGCGGGGACGGTGTACAGGACGCTGAACACGCCGATTCTCACCATCAGCTTCTCTAGTTTCTCCGTCTTGGTGCCGTCGTGCTTCATGATGGTTCTGATGCGGAACAGAGACACGAACCCGGCCAGGAGGAACGAGGTTCCGATGAAGAGGTAGACGAACAGGGGGGCCAGGACGAACCCTCGTAATGAATCCACGCTGTAGATGCCGACGTAGCACACCCCTGTGAGAAGGTCCCCATCCACCTGCCCCATGGCCAGGATAGTGATGGTTTTGACAGCCGGCACCGCCCAAGCCGCTAGGTGGAAGTATTGAGAGTTGGCCTCGATGGCCTCGTGACCCCACTTCATACCAGCAGACAGGAACCAGGTGAGGGACAGGATGACCCACCATATGGAGCTAGCCATGCCAAAAAAGTAGAGAATCATGAAGAGGATGGTGCAGCCCTCTTTCTTGGTGCCCTGGGCCACCGTCTTGTAACCGTCCTCTTTAAACTTGTCTATGCAGACCACTTTATCCTCCAGGAAGAAGCCTGCTGTGTAGGCCACCGCCACCATGAAGTAGCAGCCTGAGAGGAAGATGATGGGCCTCTCCGGGTAGCGAAACCTCCGCATGTCTACCAGGTATGTGAGCACAGTGAACAGTGTACTCACGCAACACAAGATAGACCAGATACCCACCCAGAGTTTGCCGAATTTCAGTTCCTCCTCGCGGAAATACATTAGTCCGTTGGGCTTGGTGGACTCGCATGGGGCACCGCAGTCTTTCACCCCCAGGAATTTGTAGTTGAGGTAGGTTGGGACCTGAAGTTGTAGGGGACAGGAGAAGGGCTGGGCAGCAGGGCGACCCATGTTTGGGGGTAGGGTCATGAGCTCTGGCAGGTTGGGAGTGGGGTCCGAGGTAGCGATGTCCGTGTCTGAAGTGTTTTGACCCACACAGATCTCCCCAGCGCCGTGGATGGGGAAGTTCTCGCAGCGGAGTCTCTCTGGCCATTGAAACCCGAACTTGTTCATGAGCGCCTCGCAGCCCTGGCGTGCGCGCTCGCACAGTGATCGGCATGGGGGGATGGCTTGTTCTAGAACTGTGCACACCGGTGCGTACATGGAACACAAGAAAAACTTAAGGTCCATGGAACACTGGACCTTCACGAGCGGGTAAAACTGATGGACCTCCAGCCCCGCATCCTCCTGGTTTATGTGTCCCAAAAGATTCGGCATGATGGTTTGATTATAGGCAATGTCCGTGCAGAGGGGAATGGAAATTGGCTGACAAAAACCGTGTTCTGGTATAGAAATACCTTTCTCGCCATGATACTGACCGGTACACGGCTCCAGCAGAAGGCAAACAGTAACAAGCGCGCACCCCGTTATCCAAATCCACTCACAGGTTATCCTTACCGCCATGATAGCAGCCCCCTGTGTTCAGAACAAAAAAAGTGTCTTAGAATATCACCCCGGAGCTGCAAAAAGCCCAAATCAAACTCAGTCCACAAAAAGGTTGAAATGTCCTCTCTTCTCCGTCTATATAAAAAGGGAGAGGAGCCTAAAGTTAAAACAAAGTTAAACGCTTGAAAAATGCCCTCGGTCGCTCTCCCCACATTCCTTATGCCAGTGTTCATAGAACTCTCCAAGAAAATGGAGGATTGCTGGTGAGGGATTTTTTTTATTCCAATCAAACCACTGAGAACCTGGGAAATTCCAATAAAGAGTCGGTTTATTTTTTGTTGTTGCAGTTCGTTCCTTTACTGACCTGCTTCTTCGTATTGGAAACAACCGTATGACTTGAAAATGGAATGCGTATACTAATTTCTTCCAGATTCCCACAAATCTTCGTTACATCACATTATAGGTTGAAGCAAAGTTGAAGTCTGCGAAACCTCATGGTTTTCCATCTCGCCTTTACAACTCAGCCAATGTTCAGCTCGAGGCGCATTAGTAGGCTATCTACTACGATGAACCCGGCTCAAATTCTGTAGTAAAAGTCAAATCTCTTCAAAAAAAATGTATACTACTCGTCAAACTAATTCTTCCACACCGCTAAAACCGTGATCTGCCCTTCTGGAGAAACTTGCCAGATTGATCCCCACACCATACTGAGTTTGATCGGTTTCTTGGTGCCCACACATGCGTCTTTTTAGGGGCGCCTTGAAACCACACTTTCTCCACCAATTGAATGATTTGTTTTCTCTCCCATCTCGTCATTGATTGGAGTGAAGTGAAGAGGGTGGAGTTTTATGCTATCTTCAGCGATAACCTGGATGAGTTTTTTTTAATAAACTGATTTGCTACTCAATTAAAATGGTGTAGAATATAAACGTTTTATATTCTATGTTGGGAGCGGGCTATAGATAATTTAGGAGACATTCAAGCATTAGAAGTTGAAAAATAACATTAGACCACCTCTTTTCAGCTTCGTAGACCTTCTTGAAGTAATTTATGTTCTTTTGCATGCCTTATATCTCACTCTGTTTGTCAGGAAAGTGTCCAGGGTTAAACTCGTAAGCCAGGCCTGTGACAAAGTAGAGCAATAATTGTCATATTTATGGTATTGTTAATTTCAGAGTGGAGCCTATAGTTTCTGGTAAATCATCTTGATTTATGGACTGCAGAAACTATTAGGCAGCCAAGAACATTTTACTCATGTACTTGATTCTCTATGAAGTATGTTATAGAATTTTGCACACGGCTTATTCATCAAATATAATTTTAAGTTGTTTGTTGAGTTTTTCAAAACAAATGTCCTTATAATGTAATTCTTGGTGAATGTCAGGTCGTTTTCTGGATGGTGCTAGAGATGGCCTTGCATGCCAGTGAGTCAAACTAATGGGCTGCTATTGTTGTAATGACCGACGCTGGAGATGAGAAGCAGGTACGGGGAGTCAACATTTATTCAGGAACAGACAGGTAAACAGAACAGGAACAGAGTCAGCACACGGGTAAACAACGACAAACGACAGTTAATGCCGAAGCCGGGAACAGAGCGGGGAACCACACAGATATGGGGGGGGGTAATGACAGAGGTGATTGAGTCCACGTGAGTCCAGTGATCGCTGATGCGCGTGACGGGGGGAAGGCAGGTGTGCGTAATGATGGTGGCAGAAGTGAGTAATGCTGGGGAGCCTGGCGCCTTCGGGCGCCAGGGAGGGGGAGCGGGAGCAGGCGTGACAATTGTACCCTATTGTATGGTAATGTATTAATGTTAATAAAAACATTATTCCTAAACATTTTTCACATTTTCCTTTTGATTGGATATCTTCACACCCACAACAGGGATTATCATGAGATAGCAGCACATAGCCTATATGATGTAACCATGTGATGTATCATTTATGTAGTTACATAGTAGTAGTCTATCATCTTAGAAACAAGGGTTTCAAAGGGGTTCCTCAGCTGTCCCCATAGGATAACTCTTTTGGGTTCCATGTAGAACCCTTTCCACAGAGGGTTCTATATGGAACCCAAAAGGTTTCCACCTGAAACCAAAAAGGGTTCTTCAAAGGGTTCTCCTATGGGGACATCCAAAGAACCCTTTTAAGTTCAAGATAGAACCTTTTTTTTCTAAGAGTGTGGGTCTAGATTTTCCCTACATGGTTTTCCTGAAGCTTGCTGTTTTGTATTGTGTGTGTAATATAATGTTGGTTTTCTGTAGAGATGGTGGTCCACTGCGTTGGGAGAGCTTATAGGGAGGAAATGCCTTGATGTTTCCCATCCAGCATATGGATTTGCTGTTGCTCTCTCTCTCTCTCTTTATTTCTTCTACGTTCTGTATTTCAATCGAGGCTCCCAGAGCAGAGAAAGCCATACCGTTCTACCCCTCCCGTCCTCCCCCCGTTCCCCTCAGAGAGACCAGCAGAACACAACCCCCGAGGTCTGAAAGTACAGCTGTGTATTTATACCATCCCTCTGAATCTATGCAGCAAACCATATGGGAATGTTTTTGACTCAGGGCTGAAAGCAAGCTACATTGAAAAAGAGAGAGCTCTGTGTGTGTGTGTGTGTGTGTGTGTGTGTGTGTGTGTGTGTGTGTGTGTGTGTGTGCGTGCGTGCGTGCGTGCGTGCGGACGTGGGTGTGTTTATACCTCAACTGTCACTGCAGTTTCTCAATGGGCCCTGCTAGCCTAAAGACTACCACTGTTCCCTCTCCTATATGAACACATTATAGACCTTAACCCCAATCTCCATCTGTTATGAATGACTATACAGATACAGTCTTTGTAATCTGTTATGAATGACTATACAGACACAGTCTTTGGGATCTGCATAATACGCCGTATCTAGGGACACACGCATGCTGATTCACGCTGTGGATGGTCAATCTAATTGGGTTTTATTCACCAGATAATCTAATGTAGTGTGTCATTATAATGATATCTAATTGCTACACCACTATTTATTATATAGTGCACTACTTTTGACCAGGGCCCATTTGTGATGCAGACTCCAGGTGGGTGATGTGTTTCTTTAGAAAGCTCTGTTTTTGCTCTGCTCTACTGGCAACCGTGTGTTATACCTAACACTACGCTGTGGCTGCTACAGAACCTAAGTAGGTGGCCTCTCCATTTTGCCATCCTGTGACTGTTGATTATTACCAGGGAGTGAGAATGAATATCTCGCTGCTAAATCTTGAAACATTGATGGGAAATGTTGGTGAGAGTGCCTTTGTCTCTATTGATTAATGTAGAGTATGCCAGAGCTTGCCAATACTTTCTCTTGCACACTGTTCAAGCAGTATATTTTAATTCCATTCAACCACAACAATACGTACACTACTGGTCAAAAGTTTTAAAACACATACTCATTCAAGGGTTTTTCTATATTTGTACTATTTTCTACATTGTAGAATAGTAGTGAAGACATCAAAACTATGAAATAACACATGGAATCATGTAGTCACCAAAATAGTGTTTAACAAATTCTTCAAATAGCCACCCTTTTCCTTGATGACAGCTATGCACAATCTTGGCATTCTCTCAACCAGCTTCATGAGGTAATCACCTGGAATGCATTTCAATTAACACAAAATCCACAACACAAAATAGAATTTGTGGAATTTCTTTCATTCTTAATGTGTTAGAGCCAATCAGTTGTGTTGTGACATAGTAGGGGGGTATACAGCCCTATTTGGTAAAATACCACGTCCATATTATGGCAAGAACAGCTCAAATAAGCAAAGAGAAATGACGGTCCATCATAACTTTAAGACATGAAGGCCAGTCAATCCCGAAAATGTCAAGAACTTTGAACGTTTCTTCAAGTGCAGTCGCAAAAACCATCAAGCGCTATGATGAAACTGGCTCTCATGAGGACCGAAGGAAGACCCAGAGTTACCTCTGCTGCAGAGGATAACTTCATTAGAGTTAGCTGCCTCAGATTGCAGCCCAAATAAATGCTTCACATAGTTCAAGTAACAGACACATCTCAGAGGAGACTACATGAATCAGGCCTTCATGGTCAAATTGCTGCAAAAAAAACACTACTAAAGGACACCAATTAGAAGAAGAAACTTGCTTGGGTCCCGGAACACAAGCAATGTACGTTAGACCAGTGGAAATCTGTCCTTAGGTCTGGAGTCCAAATGTTAGATTTTTGGTTCCAACCTCCGTGTCTACTCATGATAATTTCCCACTGTAAAGCATGGGAAATGCTTTCTACTTTTAAATTCGGACAAAACAGAGATGCTTGTTCTAGGTCCCAAGAAACAAAGAGATCTTCTGTTGAATCTGACAATTAATCTTAATGGTTGTACAGTCGTCTCAAATAAAACTGTGAAGGACCTCGGCGTTACTCTGGACCCTGATCTCTCTTTTGAAGAACATATCAAGACCATTTCAAGGACAGCTTTTTTCCATCTACGTAACATTGCAAAAATCAGAAACTTTCTGTCCAAAAATGATGCAGAAAAATTAATCCATGCTTTTGTCACTTCTAGGTTAGACTACTGCAATGCTCTACTTTCCGGCTACCCGGATAAAGCACTAAATAAACTTCAGTTGGTGCTAAATACGTTTGTCAGTTTGTTATATCTGGAGTACTTCTCCTGTCCTATTCGGTGTCCTGTGTGAATCTAAGTGTGCGTTCTCTAATTCTCTCCTTCTCTCTTTCTTTCTCTCTCTCGGAGGACCTGAGCCCTAGGACCATGCCCCAGGACTACCTGACATGATGACTCCTTGCTGTCCCCAGTCCACCTGGCCGTGCTGCTGCTTCAGTTTCAACTGTTCTGCCTTATTATTATTTGACCATGCTGGTCATTTATGAACATTTGAACATCTTGGCCATGTTCTGTTATAATCTCCACCCGGCACAGCCAGAAGAGGACTGGCCACCCCACATGTGCTCTCTCTAATTCTCTCTTTCTTTCTCTCTCTCGGAGGACCTGAGCCCTAGGACCATGCCCCAGGACTACCTGACATGATGACTCCTTGCTGTCCCCAGTCCACCTGGCCGTGCTGCTGCTCCAGTTTCAACTGTTCTGCCTTATTATTATTCGACCATGCTGGTCATTTATGAACATTTGAACATCTTGGCCATGTTCTGTTATAATCTCCACCCGGCACAGCCAGAAGAGGACTGGCCCCCCCACATAGCCTGGTTCCTCTCTAGGTTTCTTCCTAGGTTTTGGCCTTTCTAGGGAGTTTTTCCTAGCCACCGTGCTTCTACACCTGCATTGCTTGCTGTTTGGGGTTTTAGGCTGGGTTTCTGTACAGCACTTTGAGATATCAGCTGATGTACGAAGGGCTATATAAATACATTTGATTTGATTTGATGGAGGAGGAGATGTGATGGTGTGGGGGTGCTTTGCTGGTGACACTGTCTGTGATTTATTTTGAATTCAAGGCACACTTAACCAGCATTCTGCAGCGATACGTCATCCCATCTGGTTTGTGCTTAGTGGGACTATAATTTGTTTTTCAACAGGACAATGACCCAACACACCTCCAGGCTGTGTAAGGGCTATTTGACCAAGAAGGAGAGTGATGGAGTGCTGCATCAGATGATCTGGCCTCCACAATCCTCCAACCTCAACCAAATTGAGATTGTTTGGAATGAGTCGGACCGCAGAGTGAAGGAAAAGCAGTCAACAAGTGCTCAACATACAGTATGTGGGAACTCCTTCAAGACTTTTGGAAAAGCATTCCAGGTGAAGCTGGTTGTGAGAATGCCAAGAATGTGCAAAGCTGTCATGAAGGCAAAGGGTGGCTATTTGAAGAATCTCAAATATAAAATATATTTTGATTTATTTTAAAATAGTAAAAATAAAGAAAAACCCTTGAATGAGTAGGTGTTCTAAGACTTTTGACTGGTAGTAAGTGTAGTTATGAAAAAGTCAACTGAAAAAGAAATAGCCATCTGACGAAATGGAGAGATTAAGTTTAGCTGAACTGAAGAACTGATGACACTAACTGAAGTTTCACAGAGAGGAGACTTCGTTAAGGAAGTATGCAACACTATCTGCACTTCAAACCATGCAGGGTTCCGTCACAGCAAGATATCTATGCAAATCTAACCCATCAATCAATTAATCATGTCTTAGAGCTCATCATCAATGACTGATGCTGTTCGGTTATTGATTAATTTACAATATTCCATGAATTAAAAACCTTTCCCGGCCTACCTCTGGAATGGGTTTTAAAAAATAGATCATAGTTAGAGTATAGCAGCAGCACGCTTGCGTTCTCCATGTAAATTTGGAGACGGAGAGAGGTGAGTATACTTCACTCTGAGCTCCCAACATCAATCATACATAGCCTAGGGGGCCAAAAAGGGAATGGCCATTTGAACTCATTCCAATTTGCTCAGTTTTTTGGTTGATTCTTTTCAGTGTGTCAAATAGTTATCTTTTTGCTTTCTCATAATTTCAGTCTAATTGTGTTGCTGTCCTGGGGCTTTCTTCTCTCTCTCTCTCTCTCTCTCTCTCTCTCTCTCTCTCTGTCTGTCTGTCTGTCTGTCTGTCTGTCTGTCTGTCTGTCTGTCTCTCTCTCTCTCTCTCTCTCTATCTTTCTCTCTTTCCCCACTCTCTCTCTTTCTCTCTCCCCTACTCTCTCTCTCTCTCTCTTTCCCCTCTCTCTCTCACTTTCTCATCTCTGACTATTTCTCTTTGTCTCTCTTTCTCTTTCTCTCTACCAGTTCCATTTTCTTGCCTTGGTTTCTTTCAGGTTTCTCTCAGCCCTTGAGTGGTACTGAAGTCAAAATTGGCAGTAATTGCTCAAATCGGTTTAGCATAGCATACCTCCTGAGATCAAAGCTTCAGTGAGGTAGCTATGTACAATATAAGACACTGTCTAGTGTCCAGTGGTCCTGATAGATGTATCTGGACTGCATACAGAGTGCTGCACCGAGTTGGGTCACCAAGGGTTCAACTGAAGGAGCAGCTTGGAGTTGGCAGTTGTTCAGGAGGGGGATGACTCCCTAACGTCTCATACATAAGACAGCTATGTGTCTGACTCTGGCCCACTGAAATAGATCTGTGAAGCAGTTCCTTCCTATTCAATTTGATTGTCTTCATGGTACAGTATATTAGATGATAACACTGAGGCGTACCAGAGAACATTTGACCTCGATTTGCTCAGAAATTCCATTGATCTTTGATCTTAGCACAATCCTTGATTCTCTGGCCTAAATGTTATATTCGTTATTAGAATTCTCCGATGCTACCGAGGGTCCGCTGTGGGGGGAGAGTATCTTTGCTTGTCCTTGTGGATGGGGGTTAGGGACTCAACTCTGGCTTTAATTAGCGAATTAAGACAACCCCCCCCCACTCTTCCCTCTCTTCTTTCACCAGTGGCAGGGCTCCTCTCAGAGCCAACCTGTGGCCAGGGGGAATCTGGGGTATGTAGGGTCATGGAAGGGTCATGGGGTCACACTGCTTCCCTCACTCTACTGATAACCTGGTCAGGGCTCTCGAATGGACATCTGGAATGTTTTGAACCAATGTTGCTTCCTCATCCTCCTGCTTTATTGATCTAACTCATGACACGTCCACAAATACTGCTTCTTATGCAGCTGAAAAATCCAACATGGCATGGGACATTTTTTCAGGGGGTGTCATGCCATCAGTCTTTGTATTGTGATTCACTCTTAGCACTCCTCTCTCTCCCACTGTCTCGCTCTCTCTCTCCCACTCTCTCTCTTCCACTCTCTCTCAATTCAATTCAATTCAAGGGGCTTTATTGGCATGGGAAACATGTGTTAACATTGCCAAAGCAAGTGAGGTAGATAATATATAAAGTGAAATAAACAATAAAAATGAACAGTAAACATTACACATACAGAAGTTTCAAAACAATAAAGACATTACAAATGTCATATTATATATACAGTGTTTTAACAATGTACAAATGGTAAAGGACACAATATAAAATAAATAAGCATAAATATGGGTTGTATTTACAATGGTGTGTGTTCTTCACTGGTTGCCCTTTTCTTGCGGCAACAGGTCACAAATCTTGCTGCTGTGATGGCACACTGTGGAATTTCACCCAGTAGATATGGGAGTTTTTCAAAATTGGATTTGTTTTCGAATTCTTTGTGGATCTGTGTGATCTGAGGGAAATATGTTTCTCTAATATGGTCATACATTGGGCAGGAGGTTAGGAAGTGCAGCTCAGTTTCCACCTCATTTTGTGGGCAGTGTGCACATAGCCTGTCTTCTCTTGAGAGCCATGTCTGCCTACGGCGGCCTTTCTCAATAGCAAGGCTATGCTCACTGAGTCTGTACATAGTCAAAGCTTTCCTTAATTTTGGGTCAGTCACAGTGGTCAGGTATTCTGCCGCTGTGTACTCTCTGTGTAGGGCCAAATAGCATTCTAGTTTGCTCTGTTTTTTAGTAAATTGTTTATAATGTGTCAAGTAATTATCTTTTTGTTTTCTCATGATTTGGTTGGGTCTAATTGTGCTGCTGTCCTGGGGCTCTGTAGGGTGTGTTTTTGTTTGTGAACAGAACTCCAGGACCAGCTTGCTTAGGGGACTCTTCTCCAGGTTCATCTCTCTGTAGGTGATGGCTTTGTTGTGGAAGGTTTGGGAATCGCTTCCTTTTAGGTGGTTATAGAATTTAACGTCTCTTTTCTGGATTTTGATCATTAGTGGGTATCGGCCTAATTCTGCTCTGCATGCATTATTTGGTGTTCTAGGTTGTACACGGAGGATATTTTTGCAGAATTCTGCGTGCAGAGTCTCAATTTGGTGTTTGTCCCATTTTGTGAAGTCTTGGTTGGTGAGCGGACCCCAGACCTCACAACCATATAGGGCAATGGGCTCTATGACTGATTCAAGTATTTTTAGCCAAATCCTAATTGGTATGTTGAAATTTATGTTCTTTTTGATGGCATAGAATGCCCTTCTTGCCTTGTCTCTCAGATCGTTCACAGCTTTGTGGAAGTTACCTGTGGCGCTGATGTTTAGGCCAAGGTATGTATAGTTTTTTGTGTGCTCTAGGGCAACAGTGTCTAGATGGAATTTGTATTTGTGGTCCTGGTGACTGGACCTTTTTTGGAACACCATTATTTTGGTCTTACTGAGATTTACTGTCAGGGCCCAGGTCTGACAGAATCTGTTTATAAGATCTAGGTGCTGCTGTAGGCCCTCCTTGGTTGGTGACAGAAGCACCAGATCATCAGCAAACAGCAGACATTTGACTTCGGATTCTAGTAGGGTGAGGCCGGGTGCTGCAGACTTTTCTAGTGCCCGCGCCAATTCGTTGATATATATGTTGAAGAGGGTGGGGCTTAAGCTGCATCCCTGTCTAACCCCACGACCCTGTGTGAAGAAATGTGTGTGTTTTTTGCCTATTTTAACCGCACACTTGTTGTTTGTGTACATGGATTTTATAATGTCGTATGTTTTACCCCCAACACCACTCTCCATCAGTTTGTATAGCAGACCCTCATGCTAAATTGAGTCGAAGGCTTTTTTGAAATCAACAAAGCATGAGAAGACTTTGCCTTTGTTTTGGTTTGTTTGGTTGTCAATTAGGGTGTGCAGGGTGAATACATGGTCTGTTGTACGGTAATTTGGTAAAAAGCCAATTTGACATTTGCTCAGTACATTGTTTTCATTGAGGAAATGTACGAGTCTGCTGTTAATGATAATGCAGAGGATTTTCCCAAGGTTACTGTTGACGCAAATTCCACGGTAGTTATTGGAGTCAAATTTGTCTCCACTTTTGTGGATTGGGCTGATCAGTCCTTGGTTCCAAATATTGGGGAAGATGCCAGAGCTAAGGATGATGTTAAAGAGTTTTAATATAGCCAATTGGAATTTGTTGTCTGTATATTTGATCATTTCATTGAGGATACCATCAACACCACAGGCCTTTTTGGGTTGGAGGGTTTTTATTTTGTCCTGTAACTCATTCAATGTAATTGGAGAATCCAGTGGGTTCTGGTAGTCTTTAATAGTTGATTCTAAGATCTGTATTTGATCATGTATATGTTTTTGCTCTTTATTCTTTGTTATAGAGCCAAACAGATTGGAGAAGTGGTTTACCCATACATCTCCATTTTGGATAAATAATTATTTGTGTTGTTGTTTGTTTAGTGTTTTCCAATTTTCCCAGAAGTGGTTAGAGTCTATGGATTCTTCAATTACATTGAGCTGATTTCTGACGTGCTGTTCCTTCTATTTCCGTAGTGTATTTCTGTATTGTTTTAGTGATTCACCATAGTGAAGGCGTAGACTCAGGTTTTCCGGGTCTCTATGTTTTTGGTTGGACAGGTTTCTCAATTTCTTTCTTAGATTTTTGCATTCTTCATCAAACCATTTGTCATTATTGTTAATTTTCTTCGGTTTTCTATTTGAGATTTTTAGATTTGATAGGGAAGCTGAGAGGTCAAATATACTGTTAAGATTTTCTACTGCCAAGTTTACACCTTCACTATTACAGTGGAATGTTTTACCCAGGAAATTGTCTAAAAGGGATTGAATTTGTTGTTGCCTAATTGTTTTTTGGTAGGTTTCCAAACTGCATTCCTTCCACCTATAGCATTTCTTAATGTTACTCAGTTCCTTTGGCTTTGATGCCTCATGATTGAGTATTGCTCTGTTTAAGTAGACTGTGATTTTGCTGTGGTCTGATAGGGGTGTCAGTGGGCTGACTGTGAACGCTCTGAGAGACTCTGGGTTGAGGTCAGTGATAAAGTAGTCTACAGTACTACTGCCAAGAGATGAGCTATAGGTGTACCTACCATAGGAGTCCCCTCGAAGCCTACCGTTGACTATGTACATACCCAGCGTGCGACAGAGCTGCAGGAGTTGTGACCCGTTTTTGTTGGTTATGTTGTCATAGTTGTGCCTAGGGGGCATATGGGGGAGGGAATGCTGTCACCTCCAGGCAGGTGTTTGTCCCCCTGTGTGCTGAGGGTGTCAGGTTCTTGTCCGGTTCTGGCATTTAGGTCGCCACAGACTAGTACATGTCCCTGGGCCTGGAAATGATTGATTTCCCCCTCCAGGATGGAGAAGCTGTCTTCATTAAAATATGGGGATTCTAGTGGGGGGATATAGGTAGCACACAGGAGGACATTTTTCTCTGTTAGGATCATTTCCTTTTGAATTTCTAGCCAAATGTAGAATGTTCCTGTTTTGATTAATTTAATGGAGTGAGTTAGGTCTGCTCTATACCAAATTAGCATACCCCCTGAGTCCCTTCCCTGTTTCACACCTGGTAGTTTGGTGGATGGGACTACCAGCTCTCTGTAACCTAGAGGGCAACCAGTGGGTCCGTCTCCTCTCTCTCCCACTCTGGTTCTCTTTAGCCTCTCTCTCTCTCTCTCTCTCTCTCTCTCTCTCTCGCTCTCTCTCTCCCACTCTCTCCCACTCTCTCTCTCTCTAGTTCTCTTTAGCCTCTCTCTCTCTCTCTCTCTCTCTCTCTCTCTCTCTCTCTCTCTCTCTCTCTCTCTCTCTTCCACTGTCTCGCTCTCTCTCTCCCACTCTCTCTCTCTCTAGTTCTCTTTAGCCTCTCTCTCTCTCTCTCTCTCTCTCTCTCTCTCTCTCTCTCTCTCTCGCGCTCTCTCTCTCTCGCTCTCTCTCTCTCTCTCTGTCTCTCGCTCTCTCTCTCGCTCTCTCTCTCCCTCTCTAGTTCCCTTTAGCCTCTCTCTCTCTCTCTCTCTCTCTCTCTCTCTCTCTCTCTCTCTCTCTCTCTCTCTCTCTCTCTCTCTCTCTCTCTCTCTCTCTCTGTCTCTCGCTCTCTCTCTCGCTCTCTCTCTCCCTCTCTAGTTCCCTTTAGCCTCTCTCTCTCTCTCGCTCTCTCTATGTGTCTCTATCAATTAAATTAAATGGGGCTTTATTGGGAATCGTGTTTACATTGAGAAAGCAAGTGAAATAATCCATAGACAAAAGTGAGAAGATACAAAATAACATCAACAAAAAACCGATTAGAAATGAACAGTAAATATTGCACTCACATAGGTTTCAAAAAGATAGACATTGTGTTGTTATGAATAGTAGGGGAAGATAAACAGACAAATATTAGTTGTATTTACATTGTTATTTGTGCTCCACTGGTTACCCTTTTCTCATGGCAACGGGCCACAAATCTTGCTGCTGTGATGCCACACTGCGGTATTTCGCCTAACAGATATGGGAGTTGATCAATGTTTGATTTGCTTTCTAATTATTTGTGGGTCTGTGGGATCTGTGGGAAATATGTACATCTACTGTGGTCATACATTTGGCAGGAGGTTCGGAAGTGCAGCTCAGTTTCCACGTAATTTTGTGGGCAGTGTGCGCATAGCTTGTCTTCTCTCAAGAGCCAGGTCTGCCATTGGCATCCTCCCTTAATAGCAAGGCTATGCTCACTGAGACTGTACAAAGTCAAGGCTTTTGGGTCAGGCACAGTGGTCAGGTATTCTCTCACTGTGTACTCTCTGTTTGGGGCCAGATAGCATTCCAATTTACTCGTTTTTTTTGTTAATTATTTACAGTGTGTCAAATTATTATCGTTTTGCTTTCTCATAATTTGGTTGGGTTTAATTGTGTTGCTGTACAGGGGTCCCCCCTCTCTCTCTCACACTCTCTCTCTCTAGTTCTCTTTATCCTCTGTCTCTGTCTCTGTCTCTCTAGTTCTCTTTATCCTCTCTCTCTCGCTCTCTCTCTCTCTCTTTCCCTCTCTCTCTAGTTCTCTTTATCCTCTGTCTCTCTCTCTCTCCCTCTCTCTCTAGTTCTCTTTATCCTCTATCTCTCCTGCTCTCTCTCTCTCTCTCCCTCTCTCTCTCTCTCTCTCTCTCTCTCTCTCTCTCCTCTCTCTCTCTCTCTCTCTCTAGTTCTCTTTATCCTCTGTCTGTCTGTCTGTCTGTCTGTCTGTCTTCTGTCTTCTCTCTCTCTCTCTCTCTCTCTCTCTCTCTCTCTCTCTCTAGTTCTCTTTATCCTCTCTGTCTCCCCTCTCTCTCTCTAGTTCTCTTTATCCTCTATCTCTCCCCCCTCTCTCTCTAGTTCTCTTTATCCTCTATCTCTCCCCCTCTCTCTCGCTCTAGTTCTCTTTATCCTCTCTCTCTCTCTCTCTCTCTCTCTCTCTCTCTCTCTCTCTCTCTCTAGTTCTCTTTATCCTCTGTCTGTCTCTCTCTCTCTCTAGTTCTCTTTATCCTCTCTCTCCCCCTCTCTCTCTCTCTCTCTAGTTCTCTTTATCCTCTCTCTCTCCCCTCTCTCTCTCTCTAGTTCTCTTTATCCTCTCTCTCTCCCTCTCTCTCTAGTTCTCTTTATCCTCTATCTCTCTCCCCCTCTCTCTCTCTAGTTCTCTTTATCCTCTCTCTCTCCCCTCTCTCTCTCTAGTTCTCTTTATCCTCTCTCTCTCCCCCTCTCTCTCTCTCTAGTTCTCTTTATCCTCTCTCTCT